>NC_084754.1:2452453-2637453 GCF_033978785.1 Entelurus aequoreus | reverse complement strand
ATAGATAGAAAATCAACAATACTATTAAACCGTGGACATGTAAATACACGGTTAATGCTTTCCAGGCTGGCGAAGGTTAACAATGCTGTGCTAACGACGCCATTGAAGCTAACTTAGCAACTTAGCAACGGGACCTCACAGAGCTATGCTAAAAACATTAGCTCTCCACCTACGCCAGCCAGCCCTCATCTACTCATCAACACCCGTGCTCACCTGCGTTCCAGCGATCGGCAGAAGGACGAAGGACTTCACCCGATGCGTTTGGCGGCCCGGAGACGCAGGAAGTCAAGGTGAGGTCGGTGGCTAGCGCGGCTAGCGCTCCAACAAAGTCCTCCTGGTTGTGTTGCTGTAGTCCGCTGCTAATACACCGATCCCACCTACAACTGTCTTCTTTGCAGCCTTCATTGTTCATTAAACAAATTGCAAAAGTTGTCCAAAATACTGTGGAATTATGAAATGAAAACAGAGCTTTTTGTATAGGATTCTACGGGGTACCATAACTTCCGTTACTCTGACTTCGTCACGCGCATACGTCATCATACCGCGATGTTTCAGCCGGATATTTACCGGGAAGTTTTAAAAGTCACATTATAAGTTAACCCGGCCGTATTGGCATGTGTTGCAATGTTAAGATTTCATCATTGATATATAAACTATCTAGACTGCGTGGTCGCTAGTAGTGGCTTTCAGTAGGCCTTTAACGTTAACTCACACAAAAAAAGGTCTGACATATCAACCTAGTTCTTTCCAAGTGCTCCACTATCAAACATGTGATTAACTATTTGTTCCAGCATGATGTGAATTGTTAGTTTAATAGTCACAACTAGGGCTGCAACAACTAATCGATTAAAATCGATTATCAAAATAGTTGGCGATTAATTTAGTCATCGATTCGTTGGAACTATGCTATGCGCATGCGTGGAGGCTTTTTTTTTTTTTTCTTCTTTTTTTTCGGTAATTTTTTTGTTGTTTTTTTTTTCCGTTTTATAAACCTTTATTTATAAACTGCAACATTTATAAACCGCTGAGAAACAATAATCAAAATAAGTACAAAAACAGTACAAAACAGCGCCAGGGCGGCGGTGAGGCTACGTCTCATGAGGTGGCGTAAGCTAGCCAATGATGTGTCATGTGCAGCTCACGTGACGACGACGTCTCCTTTGTTGGAAACATTCGAAAAATGGCGCAGGAAAACACTACCAATAGTTTAGCGGAGAAACATCTTGAGGTTATTGCTTCAATGGAGAAAAGTGTACGACCTAAGTGGTCAAAAGTGTGGGAACACTTCACTTTAAAGTAAACTCAAATCAAGGGAGAGCATCATTCAGTCACTATGCAACACATAGCTGGAATAAACTTCCTGAAGATGTCAGACTCTCCCCAACTCTCACTACTTTTAAAACTAGACTGAAGACTTTTATGTTCACCTTAGCTTTCAGCTAAATCTTTTAATCTTTTAACTTTTAACGTCTGCACTGTTTTTATTTTTATTGTCTGCATTTTAATTTTGCTTTTATTTTCTTTCATTTCACTTTGTTGTCTGTGAAGCACTTTGAGTCTGCCCTGTGTATGAAAAGCGCTATACAAATAAAGTTGCCTTGCCTTGCCTTGCCTAAAGACTTCAAAGAAGAGCGTTTCCTGCAAAATGGCACGGAAGTACAACATTGCTTCAGGAGCACCTGAAGAAGAAACATGTTGCAGCCATGGATGAAGGGAAGAACTCACAGTACGTAACTTTTTAAGTCCATAGTGGCAACAAGCATGCATGAGTTCAGCTTTTTTGTGAGTAACATTAAGGTTATGCCTTTGTTGCAACGCGGGGCTGATAATGTGTCTCCGGCACATTTGACTCCGTCTTGAGAGAGAAAACGCACGGTTACCAATTTGGAAATAAACGTAACGGACAGAAATATCTCAGGTTGGTTTCATAATGGATCAATGTAGCCGGGCCGATAAAGCTATATAAATATATTTAGATTTGAGTGACGCTTTAGTATAACTAAACGTTATGAAGGTGCTGGAATATTTCATGCTATTATTCAGAGGCAGCCTAAAATGAATCCTTTATTATTCACAACAGAAACGTGTACAATATCTGATTCAGTTCTGATGAGTTACATTTCTGTGTTATTATTGGTGTATGCTGCACCACCAATGTCCACAACATGGTGCCAGTATGCTGGGTTTTTTCAATAAAATACTGGAAAGGATAGAAATGTAGTTTGTCTCTTTTATCCGATTATTAATCGATCAATCGAAGTAATAATCGACAGATTAATCGATTATCAAATTAATCGTTAGTTGCAGCCCTAGTCACAACTAGATTGGGTACCTTTCATATTTAAATCAAAACGGGTACCAGTACCTGGGAATCAATACCGAAACCCAAAAGGTACCATTATTTGTTTGGTACACATGTGGAATTTATTTTCTAATGGAATAGGGACGATACAGTTCATAGTTCCAAAACAATTACCGTATTTTTCTGAGTATAAGTCGCAGTTTTTTTCATAGTTGGGGGTGCGACTTATACACAGGAGCGACTTATGTGTGAAATGATTAACACATTAGCGTAAAATATCAAATAATATTATTGATGTCATTCACGTAAGAGACTAGACGTATAAGATTTCATGGGATTTAGCGATTAGGAGTGACAGATTGTTTGGTAAACGTATAGCATGTTCTATATGTTATAGTTATTTGAATGAATCTTACCATAATATGTTACGTTAACATACCAGTTGGTTATTTATGCCTCATATAACGTACACTTATTCAGCCTGTTGTTCACTATTCTTTAGACATTTTAAATTGCCTTTCAAATGTCTATTCTTGGTGTTGGCTTTTATCAAATAAATTTCCCCAAAAAATGCGACTTATATGTTTTTTTCCTTCTTTATTATGCATTTTCGGCCGGTGCGACTTATACTCCGGAGCGACTTATACTCTGAAAAATACGGTACATGATAAATGGGTTATACTTGTATAGCGCTTTTCTACCTTCAAGGTACTCGAAGCGCTTTGACACTATTTCCACATTCACACACTTGATGGCGGGAGCTGCCATGCAAGGCCCTAACCACCACCCATCAGGAGCAAGGGTGTCTTGCTCAAGGACACAACGGACGTGACAAGGTTGGTAGAAGGTGGGGATCGAACCAGGAACCCCAACTGCGCCACGCCATCCCCATTAATTAATGCAATCGAGGTGCTGTAACGAGTTTATAGCTGATGATTAATTCCAACTTTTGTCCCTAGAACAAGGGTCAGCAACCCGCGGCTCTTTAGCGCCGCCCTAGTGGCTCCCTGGAGCTTTTTCAAAAATGGAAAAAGATGGGGGCGGGGGGGAATATATTTGTTATTTTTTATACTGTTTCTGCAGGAGGACAAACATAACACAAACCTTCGTAATTGTTAGAAAGCCCACCGTTTAATATGTTTGTGTTTAGGCTTCACTGCCAGCGCCGTTTTGTCCTAATATTGGCGGTCCTTGAACTCACCGTAGTTGGGTTACGTGTACAACTTTCTCCGTCGCTGCCACAGAAAGACGTGTTTTAAGCCGCTTCTTCTTTTTGTCCACCAAACGTTTTATGCTGTGCTTGTATGGACAAAAGTGAACTTTGTGGATGTTATTGACTTGCGTGGAGTGCTAATAATCCATGCTAACATGCTGTTTAGGCTAGCTGTGTGTACATATTGCATCACTATGCCTCGTTTGTAGGTATATTTGAGTTCATCTGTATATAATAATAATAATAATAGATGAGATTTTATATAGCGCTTTTCTACTATTAGATACTCAAAGCGCTCACAGAGAGGTGGGAACCCATCATTCATTCACACCTGGCGGTGGTAAGCTACATTTGTAGCCACAGCTGCCCTGGGGTAGACTGATGGAAGCGAGGCTGCCAATTTGCGCCTACGGCCCCTCCGACCACCACCTATCCTTCATTCATCATTCATTCTATGTAATATTGGCTGCATTTCGGTTGTGTGCCATGTTGTTCCAGACTACAGCAAACGTTACCATGTTGTTCCAGACCACAGCAAACGTGACCCAGCTTGCAAAGATTGTAATAAATCCATTAGAATAAGACAGCCTGTCCTTTTCTTTAACTTGGGCACACACATCTATACCTTTGGCAGTTTTAAACCAGTCATTTCCAGGAGTTATCTAACGATCTGAGACACTAAATTAATGTGTTTGGGGCGGGGGCGTGGTTGGGGCGTGGCTAAGGCCGTGGTTAAGAGGAGAGTATATTTACAGCTAGAATTCACCAAATCAAGTATTTCATATATATATATATATATATATATATATATATATATATATATATATATATATATATATATATGTATGAAATACTTGACTTTCAGTGAATTCTAGCTATATATTTTTTTATTTTATTATACATATAAATAAAAGACATACTTGAATTTCAGTGTTCTGCAGGCTATCCAGTAGATGGCAGTATTGTCCTGTTTAAGAGTGTCACAACATTGCTGTTTACGGCAGACGAACTGCTTTACGGCAGACTAAACGTGACTGCTGTTGTTACCGCGCTGGGAGGACGTTAATGAAACTGCCTAACAATAAACCCACATAAGAAACCAAGAACTCTCTCTCCTTGTTGTGCACTCTACTCTCTAAAAGCCGTAGATGTTATGACGTCATTGGGCAGGCAAGCTGCTGGGAAAGCGGACGTGAGAACGGCTGTCCCCACTCAGGTCCGCATTGAGCTGGAGGGGGCGTGGCCTCCAGCTCCGGCTGAATACCGGGAGTTTGTCGGGAGAAAATCTCTGCTGGGAGGTTGTCGGGAGAGGCGCTGAATAACGGGATTCTCCCGCTAAAAACGGGAGGGTTGGCAAGTATGGTTTATGTGATGTCACGCAAATTCACTTTGTGTTGTCATACTGCTTCTAGTATCGATCGATATCTCTAAGAAAGCCCAGCCTGTAAGGTTAATGTGCATAATTTCATATTTTAGTTGCTCAGACAGTAATGCCTTTATACAAGTTTAGATTGGGGAATGGCGTTTTTATTTTTAATGGAGAAATACATTAATGACTCTTGTTTTCATGTTAGCAATTAAGTTCAGTAAATGAGCAGCGTCACCAGTCTGTGACTTGAAATTTCATCAATCACGATTTTATGAACATTTTGATTTAAAAGGGTAATACTGACCATTGGATGTTTTACCTACGGTTTATCATTACCGCGTTTACAGAAGTAGCTGCAAAAAAGGGCAAAAAAGTGTCCAATAAGAGTTGTACCAGTTCGTTGAAGGTGGGGTTGTCATGATTCCGCACCACCTTAGTCTTTCTCTTGGATCGCTGCTTGACGTCTGGTCTCAGACACGTGACCACGTAGGCGTCCGGATTAGAGCCGTTTGGCGCCTTCTGAAACGACAAGCCCCGTGCCGACTGTAAGTCACCTAGAAATCATCGTAATCTTGTTATTGGAACTTACGATGTTCTTGAGGTGTTTCACCAGGACGGAGAGCTTGCGGTCGGTGTAAGAAATGAAGAGCTGGATTTGAGGACAGTCTCCTGTAATGGAGTCAACGTACACATTTGACATTATTAACATCATTTTAATAAAATACTGTCAAATGTGGAGTTGCGCAATAGACAATGTAAATTTGGCCGACCATAGAGCTTTTATTGCCGGCGTAGTCACGTGACAATGCATGCAGGTGACACGTTCTAGCCGTGTCCCACATTTGACAGCAACAAGTTCTCAACACCATGTAGCTCAGAGCTGGGCAAATATTTGGACTCGGGGGCCACATTGAGAGAAAAAAAAAAGTGTCTGGGGGGGCCAATGTGTATGTGTGTAAAAATTATATATACCCTATTTTCCGCACTATAAGGCGCACCGCATTATAAGGCGCATAGAATAGACCAGACCTGGGCATTCTGCGGCCCGCAGGCCCTTTGTGCGTCCCAGTCCGGCCCGCGTGAGGCCAATTATAAATTACAAAATACATTTTAAAAAGTATCTATGTCGAGTGTGCAATACAACGGTGCTGCTTTTGTTTTGAAAATCGTTATTTGTATTACTTCCTTGTGGACGTATGCATGTGCGTAATGTGAACAGCTGCAATCACAAATTACAAAATAAAGTTGAAAAAAACATCTATGTCGTGCGCGCAATACAACTGTGCTGCTTTTATTTTGAAAAGTGTTATTCATGGGTGTGTGTCCGTGTGTGACCTGCGAGTGAAGGTGCACATGCAGCGACAAGTGATGCACGGTTTACACCCGAGACGCTAAAAAGAGAAAAGTTGATGAGGAATGGTGTGTTTTCAACAAGACATGGACTGCCAAGCAACGTTCCCTCTAAGGTGCGTGCCTGCACAATTGCGCACTGCTCAAGCGTCCGCTGCGCACAGCAAATATATGCCGCGCACCAAATCAAATCCCATCTGAATTCTAAACAAAATAAACATATTTATTCTGTGTATTTTAGCAATGCAACTTTGAGTGACAGTGACAACAAGCGGCCCTAACGGTGTTCGTCAACACCGTTCAATTATTGTAACGTCTATCGAGATGCTTCGAGGCCAGGAATTATATCCATCACTTTATTGAACAAAACTGTTTATATTCGGACATAACCACACCAAAAACATGAATAAAACACTTCAATCTCGAAAAACTAGTCATCTTCTGCCGTACAAACCAGGCCAAAACCAACTTGTCATCTGTCACCAACACGCATAGCACTAAACCACTGGTGCGTTTATGGCCACACAAAAAGTCGGACAACTCAAACACCACACAAAGTTACACTATGACTCCTCAGTCATACGTGTGCTTATTTTACTGTCATTTATTATTAATGTTAATTTATTTATACAAGTCATGGAATGCTGTTACACACACTATGTTGAAGTACTACTATTATTATTAATTATTATTATTATTATTTATGTTACGGTATATATCAAAAATAATATTGAGCAAAATTTAATTGAAATATTGTCGATGTGGCCCTCCAGCAGTGCTTGGGTTGCTCATGCGGCCCCCGGTAAAAATTAATTGCCCACCCCTGGAATAGACGCTACAGTAGAGGCTGGGGTTACGTTGTGCATCCCGTAGTTGCGAGACCTGTTGTGGCTCAATATTGGTCCATATATAAGGCGCACCGGATTATAAGGCGCACTGTCAGCTTTTGAGAAAACTGGAGGTTTTTAGGTGCGCCTTATAGTGCGGAAAATACGGTACACATTTAGCTGTAAAAACCTGCTGTACAGTATGTGTGTTTGGGTCCCGTTTTTCCAGGAACACTAATACCAAAAGTCACAATGTCCGATAGAGTTCTAAAAACAGATCACCTCAAAAAAACGTAATGGAATTTTACTGTTTTTTACTGAATGGGACACCCAAAATGTACATGAAAATAAAGAAAGTGGGATTTACAATATTAACTATGAACAATAAAACACTGAATATTAACAACATATGAACGTCGCTCCTCTTTTACTTCTCAGACCAAGCAAAACTCATTTAAAATTAAAAAAAAACAGCAAAATATGAGGGCAAAGGGTAATAAACACCTACAATATGATATATTGTCACGTAAAAATCTGCTTCCGCATCTGTTTCGGACACAGGCGTTTCAGGCTGGCTGCTCTGAAAACAAACCCCGCCCACTCTGCTTTGTTCCTGGTCTGAGCTGCTGTGACCTAGATCAGTGGTTCTCAAATGGGGGTACGCGTACCCCTGGGGGTACTTGAAGGTATGCCAAGGGCAGGGGTCAACAACCTTTTTAAAACCAAGAGCTACTTCTTGGGTAGTGATTAATGCGAAGGGCTACCAGTTTTATACACACTTAAATAAATTGCCAGAAATAGCCAATTTGCTCAATTTACCTTTAACTCTATGTTATTATTAATAATTAATGATATTTACACTTAATTGAACGGTTTAAAAGAGGAGAAATCATGAAAAAAATGACAATTAAAATTTGAAACATGGTTTATCTTCAATTTCGACTCTTTAAATTCAACCGAAAAAAAGAAGAGAAAAACTAGCTAATTGGAATCTTTTTGAAAAAATTAAAAAAAGAATTCATGGAACATCATTAGTAATTTTTCCCGATTAAGATTCATTTTAGAATTTTGATGACATGTTTTAAATAGGTTCAAATCCAATCTACACTTTGTTAGAATATATAACAAATTGAACCAAGCTATATTTCTAACAAAGACAAATCATTATTTCTTCTACATTTTCCAGAACAAAAATTTTAAAAGAAATTCAAAAGACTTTGAAATAAGATTTAAATTTGATTCTACAGATTTTCTAGATTTGCCAGAATATTTTTTTTAAATTTTAATCATAATAAGTTTGAAGAAATATTTCACAAATATTCTTCGTCGAAAAAACAGAAGCTAAAATGAAGAATTAAATTAAAATGTGTTTATTATTCTTTACAATAAAAAAAATAAATTTACTTGAACATTGATTTACATTGTCAGGAAATAAGAGGAAGGAATTTAAAAGGTAAAAAGGTATATGTGTTTAAAAATCCTAAAATCATTTTTAAGGTTGTATTTTTTCTCTAAAATTGTCTTTCTGAAAGTTATAAGAAGCAAAGTAAAAAAAAAAAAAAAATTTATTTAAACAAGTGAAGACCAAGTCTTTAAAATATTTTCTTGGATTTTCAAATTCTATTTGAGTTTTGTCTCTCTTAGAATTAAAAATGTCGGGCAAAGCGAGACCAGCTTGCTAGTAAATAAATAAAATTTAAAAAATAGAGGCTGCAATTTGAGCTATTTTTAGAACAGGCCAGCGGGCTACTCATCAGGGGCCGTACTTATCAAGCTTCTTAGAATGACTCCTAAGAAGTCTGCTAAGAGTTGACTTAAGAGTAAATAAATTCTTCGCTGAAAGCTGCACTTAAAAGTTAGTTATCAAGCGTCTTACTCACACTTTCAGCGAAGTGTAGGACTGAATCTTAAGTGTCACACTCAGAGCTGAATTACGACATTACTATGTGCCGTAAACGGAATTTTAGGTGACGTCATTTCTGTGTCCATAGAAATGACCAATCACGGAAGGGAATCCGTTGTCTAAGAATAAAGAAATATCTTAGAAATATTTAAGTGGACAATGGGAGTGTATATTTTGATAATAAACTACAAAATAATACAAAACAAACAAACAATATTGGCAATGAATCAAAAATAAATGTTTCCTTTTTGTTGCACCTTTCCTGCTTCCTGCTCCCAGACCGTAACAAAGAGGCAGGGGAGACACTTCTCCAGGATGTATGCTCGGGGCAACACCCTTCACTTTACCCGGCAGTGGGTCTCCACAGCGGACGACTTTAGAGTGAATGATGAGTCCGGCGATTAGTTGCAAATCTTGCTTTATTGATTGCTTGCACACAGCCAATCCAACACAAAACAAACTAGTCCCCGCTCGCACTCACAATACCGCTCCCTCTCTCTCTCGCCCACACACTCACTGACGTCACTCACCTCACATGCTGTCACCTAGCGTATGTGTGTGCCACACACATACGCTACACTCATAACATTTTCTTTCCAATTCATTAATTAGGCAACTAATTTGAAACTGGTGTGGGTGGCTCTATATATACTAGTCCACTGCAGCCACATGCAGAAATCAACAAGGAATCGAAAATTATTAAATCTGTGACAAAAATAATACCCGCTCTGTCTAAACGATACCGTTTGATCAGCTCCTCGTCATCAAACAAAGATGAACGTTCGCGCACGTCTCTCTCGCCTCAGTGCCATCCCCTGCTGGCAACTCCTAACCACTTAAGACACCTCTGAAGGTCTCTTAAATATCGTGGAGAGTAGGAGTGATTCTTAGACTTAAGAACGTTGATAAAAAGCTTTTATTCTTAAGTTTGAGAGTAGGACTACATTTCGCAAATTTTCAGGACTTAAGTGTAAAATGGCACTCTAAGAAGCTTGATAAGTACGGCCCCTGATCCTTACGGGCTACCTGGTGCCCCTGGCCAAGGGGTACGTGAGATTTTTTTTAAATATTCTAAAAATAGCAACAATTCAAAAATCCTTTATAAATATATTTATTGAATAATACATCAACAAAATATGAATGTAAGTTCATAAACTCAGTGAAGCACAAGCTCAGGTTTCTCACTAAAATGTCTGTCAAAAAGAAGTGTGAAAAGAAATGCAACAATGCTATATTCAGTGTTGACAGCTAGATTTTTTGTGGACATGTTCCATAAATATTGATGTTAAAGATTTATTTTTTTGTGAAGAAATGTTTAGAATGAAGTTCATGAATCCAGATGGATCTCTATTACAATCCCCAAAGAGGGCACTTTAAGTTGATGATTACTTCTATGTGTAGAAATCTTTATTTATAATTGAATCACTTGTTTATTTTTCAACAAGTTTTTAGTTATTTTTATATATTTTTTTCCAAATAGTTCAAGAAAGACCACAACAAATGAGCAATATTTTTGCACTGTTATACAATTTAATAAATCAGAAACTGATGACATAGTGCTGTATTTTACTTCTTTATCTCTTTTTTTCAACCAAAAATGCTTTGCTCTGATTAGGGGGTACTTGAATTAAAAAAATGTTCACAGGGGGTACATCACTGAAAAAAGGGTGAGAACCACTGACCTAGATTACCGTAATAACTCCTATAACACCCAAAAGCGCAGATTTTGACCATTGAAATACTTTCTATAGTTCAAGACTTTTAAAAACTGCACTGCACATCCTAATGGCGGCGACAGTTTTGATGTTAAAGATCTAAAAAAGTAAAATAGAACGTCCGGCGGGCTGGTTTGAAAATCTAAACGGGCCGTATTTTGCCCAGGTCTGATGTAGCGTTTTCGCTAGCGGCTAATGTGCCCCACACCATTATCACTCACGCCGAGAATACAAGAAAGCCAATCCAACCGCTAAGTTAGCTCTCTTGAAAGTAAAGCTGGGTGGGCTGATTGATACAAATATGGACAGTAACGACACAGAGTATAGTAAAAGTTCAAGTACCAATGATTGTCACACACACACACTAGGTGTGGCGAAATTATTCTCTGCATTTGACCCATCACCCTTTTTCACCCCCTGGGAGGTGAGGGGAGCAGTGAGCAGCAGCAACTGTTTTTTAAGTTAATATGCGAATTTCCAGACTATTTTCCGAGGTAGAAAATATCACCTTGTGTACCCCCGATGGTTTCAAAACCAACAATTATCTCTGTAAAGACAATTCTTCGTATGGTTTGTGTGTGTGTGTGTGTGTGTGTGTGTGTGTGTGTGTGTGTGTGTGTGTGTGTGTGTGTGTGTGTGTGTGTGTGTGTGTGTGTGTGTGTGTGTGTGTGTGTGTGTGTGTGTGTGTGTGTGTGTGTGGAAAATCACCTGTTGCCACATTTCCTTGAATATCCCTTTGGGGTCCGTCCAAAAACAAGCTGCACACAAATTCATTCTGGAAGCAAAGAGTTGTGATGGTTTGTAACAGCATCAAGGAGCGCAGCGAGAGAGAATATCAACACAACTCACTCCCTTGCAAGGTCCTTCAAAAAGCTGTTTAAGGTATTTATTCAACTGAGACACCTTTCTGCTTGCTGTGAATGTCATCATATACCAGGAAGGGAACCTAGAAGAGTAAACAAAAAGGTAAGTACGTCGCAGTCAATGTATTTATTATAGCTACAATGCTAATAATTAGCATGATAACACCAGAAAAGAAGTAGATACATGTATTTGTATTTTTATTAGAGATGTCCGATAATGGCTTTTTTGCCGATATCCGATGTTCCGATATTGTCCAACTCTTAATTACCGATTCCGATATCAACCGATACTGATAAATACAGTCGTGGAATGAACACATTATTGTGCCTAATTTTGTAGTGATGCCCCGCTGGATGCATTAAACAATGTAACAAGGTTTTCCAAAATAAATAAACTCAAGTTATGGAAAAAAATGCCAACATGGCACTGCCATATTTATTATTGAAGTCACAAAGTGCATTCTTTTATTTAACATGCTTTAAAACTCCCTGAGAGAGCACGAGGAGGTTGAGGTGGGCGTGGTTGGGGGGGGGGGGGGGGGTTAGCGGGGGGTGTATATTGTAGCGTCCCGGAAGAGTTAGTGCTGCAAGGGGTTCTGGGTATTTTTTCTGTTGTGTTTACGTTGTGTTACGGTGCGGATGTTCTCCCGAAATGTGTTTGTCATTCTTGTTTGGTGTGGGTTCACAGTGTGGCGCATATTTGTAACAGTGTTAAAGTTGTTTACACGTCCACCCTCAGTGTGACCTGTATGGCTGTTGACCAAATGTGCCTTGCATTCCCTTGTGTGTGTGACAGGCCGTAGATATTATGTGACTGGGCCGGCACGCAAAGGCAGTGCCTTTAAGGCACGCCCCCAATATTGTTGTCCGGGTGGAAATCGGGAGAAATTCGGGAGAATGGTTGCCCCGGGAGATTTTCGGGAGGGGCACTGAAATTCGGGAGTCTCCCGGGAAAATCGGGAGGGTAGGCAAGTATGACTGGGAGACGCAACTGCTCTGTACTTCTCCCTACGTCCGTGTACCACTACGTACAGCGGCGTTTTAAAAAGTCATACATTTTACTTTTTGAAACCGATACCGATAATTTCCGATATTACATTTTAAAGCATTTATCGGCCGATAATATCGGCACATCTCTAATGTTTATATTAGCAAACAAGCTTACAATCACCAATAGTAGACGGATTTGTGTTATGACTCACTGAGGCAGAGTGGACTCTATAAAGTGTTTCAGCAGCTGCTTGTGGATCATCTCAAAGTCCTCAAATGTCATTTCACTATAGACAAAGCCATCATCAATGGTCACTTTCAGATAATAGATCTGGAAGGAAAAAAAATAAGCATCAATATTAAATCGGTGGTGCAGAGTTGGGGTTGTCAACACCTTGAGGGAAAACATTTTAAAAACCTTGCAGGGCTGGTCGATCCCATTTTTCAGTTCAGTTCAGTTTTTGCCCTTTTAAAGTCGTGTAAAAGGAGTTTTGTATCCACAAAGAGTGAATGAAGGCAACTGCACTCGTCTTGTTTGTTGAAGATGTTTCCGCCTTTTTGGATTACATGACCATTATAATGTCCGACAATCTGCACACATTTTTGTACCCTTTGACTACAAATGTACCGTATTTTTCGGACCATAGGGCGCACCGGATTAAAAGGCGCACTGCCGATGAGCGGGTCTACTCAGGTCTGTTCTCATACAAAAGGCGCACCGGATTATAAGGCGCATAATGCAGATCCCAAATACAGATCAGCAGGTACCAGAAGGTAAGAAAAGTTGTTTTTGCATAATATTGCGAAACAAAACGCCAGATAATATGTCTTACCTTATACACACACCATAATAATACTCCTATGTTGAATGCGTTGACAATCCATCAAGCGGTGCGGCTTCATAGCTTACCGAAGTCGTACTAAAAACATTTTGACAGATTTTTGAGCGCCGTGTGTAATGTTCTATATTCTCAATGGAACATTTAAAGTTTTGGTGTTGTTTACTGGCGCCATCTTGCAGTTTACACGTACCTCTTATGTGTGACTGCCATCTACTGGTCACACTTATCATCACACCATGTACCAAATAAAATTGCTTCGAGGTCGGTAAGCACAACCAGAATTATGCCGTACATTAGGCGCACCGGGTTATAAGGCGCACTGTTGATTTTTGAGAAAATGAAAGGATTTTAACTGCGCCTTATAGTCCAAAAAATACGGTAATTAGATGCTCGGGTTTTGGAGTATTATGAATACATGGAAAATAAACTGTTCAATAATCGACTTTTTCGCGCAAAATAAAATGAATATAAATATTTCTTGCTTACTTAAAAAAAATTAAAATAAACATTTTTATCCATCCTGCTTAGCTTGAAACAGTATAAATTCAGTGTGCTGCTTTATGATAGAGCAGGTCTACAATTTTTATCACTATAAAAACTACTTTAACTCTAAAAATAAAGGAGAGGTGAGACATTTGTTTGTAATTTATAAGACCGGAAGCCCATGTTCTCTCAAAAAGTGTGGCCATGGTATCTATGCTATATTGTGATCATTTGAAGCATAATATCAGAATTTAATATATAAAAAACATTGAGGGCCTGATTTACTAAAGATTTGCATGTACCACAACCATGAATTGATTAACGTGGACCCCGACTTAAACAAGTGGAAAAACTTATTCGGGTGTTACCATTTAGTGGTCAATTGTACGGAATATGTACTGTACTGTGCAATCTACTAATAAAAGTTTCAATCAATCAATCAAACGTGCAAACTTGATAGCACACACGCAAAACTGACCTACTAAATGGGTGCTAAGTGGATTGTGTCACATAAGTGGAATAAGGCGTTCAATCGATTTTGCGTCTCTGTATTCATTAAAATGCAAAATATATGCTGATCATCAAAACGCCCACAATACTGGGAGGAAAAAATTTAAATATAAATACTTTAGCACACTCATCACCATTTTCGAGCAATATTTTGCATTTTTATTTCGCACAGGTGAGAGGGATGTGTAAACTAACAGTTCCACACAAGGCTGCAAGATCAGTGCTCGGACAATGGACAGACGAAAACCCTCCATCTTACATGTATGTGTCAACAGTTTGCATGATCACAAATTTAAAAAAAATATTGGAAATATCATCTATACAGCAACATCATTTTATAATTTTATAGCTGCTGGAGGACTCAACGGGCTGATTAAAACAAATTAGATTGATGCCTTTTGGTGTCCTTAGGACTTTTACCACATGGAATATATTATTGAAATATTTCTTATATGAATAAAACGTTTTTATATATGCATTTTTTGGCCTGTTGAGCAGAGTAAGTGCAGCCTCTCTTCAATGAGCGCATCTGGTGGTAAAAAAAAGAAAAAAGAAAGCGTTTTCAATGTAGATCCAAAGCACGACTGCTTCTAAAATGCCCATAAAAAGTGGTACATGTCTCCTGCTTGAATGAAAACATAGTAAAACGCCACAGGTAGGAGCACGACAACATGAATGTGCAGTAAATGAGAGGGTCTCCGTGGTGATGCCCATTATAGTACACAAAAGGCGGTCTGCACCACTTTTCAATTGCACAAGCAGTCTTAGTAAATCACATGCAACACGCCCACTAATACTACACGCTATTTTATAGATTGCACATGCTGTGTAGCGTGAGGTATTTCGATATTAGTGGATCAGGCCCTATTTGCTTAGATACGCAAATAGTGTTTTGGGGGCAAGACATTGTTATGACAACAAGAGAGCAGACGCTAAATGACACATCTAAAAAAAGTGAGCTAGCTATGTATCTTCTAGACGTGATCGCCACATGTAACTCAGACAAAAACGATGTCCGAACTTCCCCATTTGTCCTTTTTTTTACAGAAAAATGTCACTGTGGTAAAATGTCACATTTGGAGTCTGATTGTCAGAAGCTAGCTCTTGCTAGCTGCTGCCAGGCCGAGGAGGTTTGACAGCCAAGGCAAAAAGATTAAAAAGATGCCAGAAAAGTCAACCTGCAATAAGTTTGAGCAATCAGGCATCGATTGGGTTAGAGCAGGGGTCACCAACCTTTTTGAAAGCAAGAGCTACTTCTTGAGTACTGATTAATGCGAAGGGCTACCAGTTTGATACACACTTAAATAAATTGCCAGAAATAGCCAATTTGCTCAATTTACCTTTAACTCTATGTTATTATTAATAATTAATGATATTTACACTTAATTGAACGGTTTAAAGGAGGAGAAAACACGAAAAAAAATGACAATTAAATTTTGAAACATAGTTTATCTTCAATTTCGACTCTTTAAAATTCAAAATTCAACCGAAAAAAAGAAGAGAAAAACTAGCTAATTCGAATCTTTTTGAAAAAATTAAAAAAATAATTTATGGAACATCATTAGTAATTTTTCCTGATTAAGATTAATTTTAGAATTTTGATGGCATGTTTTAAATAGGTTAAAATCCAATCTGCACTTTGTTAGAATATATAACAAATTGGACCAAGCTATATTTCTAACAAAGACAAATCATTATTTCTTCTAGATTTTCCAGAACAAAAATTTTAAAAGAAATTCAAAAGACTTTGAAATAAGATTTAAATTTGATTCTACAGATTTTCTAGATTTGCCAGAATATTTTTTTTGAATTTTAATCATAATAAGTTTGAAGAAATATTTCACAAATATTCTTTGTCAAAAAAATAGAAGCTAAAATGAAGAATTAAATTAAAATGTATTTATTATTCTTTACAATAAAAAAATAAATTTACTTGAACATTGATTTAAATTGTCAGGAAAGAAGAGGAGGGAATTTAAAAGGTAAAAAGGTATATGTGTTTAAAAATCCTAAAATCATTTTTAAAGTTGTATTTTTTCTCTAAAATTGTCTTTCTAAAAGTTATAAGAAGCAAAGTAAAAAAAGTAATGAATTTATTTAAACAAGTGAAGACCAAGTCTTTAAAATATTTTCTTGGATTTTCAAATTCTATTTGAGTTTTGTCTCTCTTAGAATTAAAAATGTCGGACAAAGCGAGACCAGCTTGCTAGTAAATAAATACAATTTAAAAAATAGAGGCAGCTCACTGGTAAGTGCTGCTATTTGAGCTATTTTTAGAACAGGCCAGCGGGCTACTCATCTGGTCCTTACGGGCTACCTGGTGCCCGCGGGCACCGCGTTGGTGACCCCTGGGTTAGACTTAGCTTGCAGCAAACCGGTATCAAATGATGGAATCTATTGATATTCTACCATTTTTGTATTTTTACAATAATACAAATACGGGACAAAGAGCATCCCTTGACAGCTCAATACAATCATCAATAAACACGGGAGGATTCTGTTCAGCAAGGGACGGTCGGCAGCCCTATTTACAAAACAAATAGGAGGTCAAAGAAAAATCTGCGCAGCCTCACCACCACTTTGTCCTTGATGCTGTGGTCATGGATGACAGCATCTTGGATGTTGGTGCTGGAAGCAGGAACGCCATCACTGATTTGTGGTCCGTGTTTCTTCCCTTGGGCCATGCTGTGTGTGAGGAAGTTTAATTTGGCCGCAACACTACCCATGCTCTCCTTGATCTTCCTAAACCATGAACACAGTGGATTAATACAATGTAGTATTCAGGAGCATTTTGGAATGAATATGGTGACATTTTAAGATTCTTCCACAATGTGTGCTGTGTAGGGGTGTAACGGTACACAAATTTTGCTCCATACCTCTCTATTTCGTTCTTAAAGTTGAAGAAACTCCCTGTGTTTGTGGATTGAGACAAGTAACGTGCGTGTGCGTGTTTCAATGCGTTCAATTACTTTGTAAAGTAGGACGTGGCTTCCAGGTCCGTGTTGTTAGGTCTGAGGTTGTTCTGGACGTAATGCAGGTCGTTAGTATCCTTCAGTTCTGCCATTCCTGCACTGATCATCTGCGGACAACACACACCAACGGAAAACAGGTTTTATTAACTTCTTGTTTTGATCATCGTAAGTTGGCTGTATTAATGTAAAACTACTGTTGTAGATTTTTTTTTATTCTGGTTATTCTGCAAAGCTAATAGTAATTTTTCGTATTAGTGTAGTATATTCCGTTTTGGTTAATAATAGGTTTGTGTTTTTCATACCTCCTATTGTTATCTGTTTGTAATTTCACTTGATCAAGCATTTTTTTAACATTCCATACCACAAACTATAAAAGTACCGTATTTTTTGGACCATAGGGCGCACCGGATTATAAGGCACACTGTCGATGAGCAGGTCTATTCAGGTCTATTTTCATATAAAGTAGGGATGTCCGATAATGGCTTTTTGCCGATATCCGATATGCCGATATTGTCCAACTCTTTAATTACCAATACCGATATCAACCGATACCGATATCAACCGATATATACAGTCGTGGAATTAACACATTATTATGCCTCATGTGGACAACCAGGTATGGTGAAGATAAGGTACTTTTTAAAAAAATGAATCAAATAAAATAAGAAATAAATTAAAAACATTTTCTTGAATAAAAAAGAAAGTAAAACAATATAAAAACAGTTACATAGAAACTAGTAATTAATGAAAATGAGTAAAATTAACTGTTAAAGGTTAGTACTATTAGTGGACCAGCAGCAAGTACAATCATGTGTGCTTACGGACTGTATCCCTTGCAGACTGTATTGATATATATTGATATATAATGTAGGAAGCAGAATATTAATAACAGAAAGAAACAACCCTTTTGTGTGAATTAGTGTGAATGAGTGTAAATGGGGTGGGTTGGTGCACTAATTGTAAGTGTATCTTGTGTTTTTTATGTGGATTTAATAAAAAAAAAAATAAAAAAAAAAAAACGATACTGATAATAAAAAAACCTGATACCGATAATTTCCGATGTTACATTTTAACGCATTTATCGGCCGATAATATCGGCAGACCGATATTATCGGACATCTCTAATATAAAGGGGTCATATTATGATTTTTTTCTAAATGTAAAACACTATCTTGTGGTCTACATAACATGTAATGGTGGTTATTTGGTCAAAATGTTGCATAGAGATGTTTTACAGATCATCTTCAAGTCGCTTTCTGACAGTCGGCTTCAGGATGCGCCGTTTTGTGGGCGGTCTTATTTACGTGGCTCACCTTCGACAGCGTCTTCTCCCCGTCATCTTTGTTGTAGCGGTGTAGCGTGCAAGGACGGGAGCGGAAGAAGTGTCAAAAGATGGAGCTAACTGTTTTAATGACATTCAGACTTTACTTCAATCAACAACGGAGCAGCATCTCCTCATCCGTGGCTCAATAGGTGAGGGCGGACCTACGTCCCTTCCGCCTACCAATCCCCTAGCAACCGGGAATTTGTTGAAAACAAACCAGCTCACAGCGAACACAGCATTGACAGAAAAAGCATTTAACGAGCGTTGTGGCTCGGAAGTCGGCGTTAAATCCTTCATTTACGCATTTTTACTTATTCGCATATCGTGTGAAAAAACGAAAATGTATTATTTGCGTCAGACTCGTCTCAGTGAACTTTAAAGCTTCTCAGGCTTAGCTTAGCTTGCTAGTTAGCTTAGCCTGCGCGCTACTAAGAAAGAGACGCGGAAGTTATCAACAACAAGATCAAGTGTTAGTGTATAAAATATTGAGAGATTTGAGGGCTACATGTATTGTTTAAGTACAACAAAGGAGAGTTTAAACAGAGAAGGGGGAGGTGGCAAAATAACATAATAAGGAAAGTAATACCAAGATTACGGGTAAATAATACTGGAATGTCCGGCAAAAAACCCCAAAAGAAAGCAGACTGACCCCAAGTAGCCTGGTCCTTGTAAGTTGTAGCCTTATGAAGGCGCATTACAGCAGGCGAATAATGTACAAAATATATGTCTTTGTATTGAAAAGTCTTGAAGACAGCATTTTGTGACTGTCTTGAAAAGTTGATTAAATGGCAACATGAAAATTATTGGTTTTTAAAAACCCAACTGTTAAGTGCAAATTTAAACGAAACCGGTTTTCGAAAATAGCTAGCTAGGCTATAGACTATATAGTATATACCGCATGTTATTTTTGTACAACAACAACTTCAGCTGTCGAACGTTATAAGGTACAAATTCAACAAGTACAACGTTAGAACGGACGGTATAGCCAAGTTGTGGTTAAGAAGGTGGATTTTTGTTCCTTATATTTACCAGAAACGAACTGATCCGAACACACGACCGGGACTTTGGGGGACTCCAGTGAGAACCGTCCTCGTTTTCCCGGTGTAAAGCTGCGAGCCATTTGTCTCGTCTCTGTGGGCTTTTATCACGCTTTGGCAGAACAAAATACAACCTTTGTTTTCCCTGTTTCCTGTTGTGGTTAGCACAACCAAAAACAACACAGTTTTTCGGCATTTTGGAGGCAGAATGACGGGTTTAACCAGCGTAGGTCGACAGGTTAAAGAGTAATGGCAACGGTTTGTTTTCAACGCCAGTCTGGTTGCTATGGCTCGAAGAACCCGTATGTAGCTCAGTTGCCCGGATGTCGGCCCTCACCTATAATGCAACATCAACGCCGGAAATGTGTCCCGTGATAAACCGTCCGACCGGAACACTCTAATAACTAAAGTTCCGTGGGTGAATAATGTAAACCCACTACAGTTTTTAGCGCTTTGATAGCTACGGTAGTCTACTGACAGATATAAGTAAGAACTTTACACTACTTTATATTAGAAATGGCAACAGCGGAGGATGAATGTCCCATAACAAGAAGATAGAGAAAAAGAAGAAGCTTATCGACTACGCTATCGGCACGGACTACAATGCCGGACGCGCGCGCATTTTCAGGACTTATGCAGATCCCAAATACACATCAGCAGGTACCAGACGGTAAGAAAAGTTGCATAATATTGCGAAACAAAACGCCAGGTAACATGTCTGCTAAGAGGTGCCATTTTGAGGTCCTTATACACACACCATAATAATACTTGTATGTTTAATGCGCCGACAATCCATCAAGCGGTGCGGCTTCATAGCTTACCGAAGTCGTACTAAAACATTTTGACAGATTTTTGAGCGCCGTGTGTAATGTTCTATATTCTCAATGGAACATTTACCGTTTTGGTGTTGTTTACTGGCGCCATTTTGCAGTCTACACGTATCTCTTATGTGTGACTGCCATCTACTGGTCACACGCATCATTACACCATGTACCAAATAAAATTGCTTCGAGGTCAGTAAGCACAACCAGAATGATGCGGTACATTAGGCGCACCAGGTTATAAGGCGCACTGTCGATTTTTGAGAAAATGAAAGGATTTTAAGTGCGCCTTATAGTCCGAAAAATACAGTAAGTACTATTCGGGCTAATACTGCATTGGGTCAATATCGGAATCAGCCAACACTTGCCATATGCTAAAAAATCAAAGGCTTTCAGGGGCCATTTTGCTATTTACAAGTTAGTAAAGTCTTGCAGGTGACGAAAACATCATTATTAGTATGACGGCCTCGCACCGCATCCCCAGTTTGAAGTGTCAATGTTTCAATTGGCTTTACCAGCTCCAGCAGACTGAGTACGAGGGCAGATCGCCGTCTGATGATGTTGTAAGCCTCACAACAGAGTTCCACAAAGCGATGCAAGCGCTGAGGCTTCTGGCCGCCGCCTGTGATGAAGTGCTGCATCTCCGACGTGAAGATGAACGGTGATCGGTCCCTAACAGCGTGGCAATATAAAGAAGGTAAGCGTTATTATATACAAACACAGTATTTGACTCGGAGTCAGAGTTCTGACGTGCCTTTTAAAGTTTGCAATCTTCTGCGCGTTGCCCATGATCTTGCCAAAGTCTATGTGGAACATGTGCCCGCTGTGCTTCAACATGATGTTGTCGTTGTGGCGGTCGCAGATCCCCAGGATGAAGGTGGCCACGCACCAACCTGCGCATGAGTGAATGAAGTTCATCACAGCCTGAAAACATGGGATAAGCAAACAGGAGCGCAGGTTAATGATCAGTTCTGGTGGTCAACATATAATTGATTGAGCTAGGACAAAGGTGTCAAAGTCAAGGCCCAGGGGTCATATGTGGCCCGCCACTTAATTTTATTTGGCCCTCGAAAGCCTGGAAATAATATGTAACAATAAAGTACTGTAACTTTTCTTACTCAATGTATTCTTTCTTTCTATTTTGGGAGAAAAAAAATATACATACTCATGTAAAGCGCAAATTATGTTAAATTAAATATTGTGTAATTATGCAAAAATATATTATCAAACATTCAAACCATTTTTTAAATAAATAAAAAATACTAATAATAATGATTTCAAAGCAAGTCATCCATCAAAAAAATCATCTAAAAAACTCCTTTGTCCCACACGCCATTAGACTGTACAACTTCTCTCTGGGGGAAGGGGGGGGGGGGGGGGGCGTACTAGGATGACAGGGGATGCAAAACAATAACAGTGCAATACTTTTTCATAACATGGTCACTACTGCCTAGTTTCACTTGTTATATTCTTATTTTACTGTCATATTTTTATTGTCATTGTTGCTTTTTATTTTTAATCTTAGTGTAATATTTTTCTATTTTGTTTCCATATATACCCCCATTATTTACTTTTTACGGGCGGCATAGCTCGGTTGGTAGAGTGGCCGTGCCAGCAACTTGAGGGTTCCATGTTCGATTCCCGCTTCCGCCATCCTAGTCACTGCCGTTGTGTCCTTGGGCAAGACACTTTACCCACCTGCTCCCAGTGCCACCCACACTGGTTTAAATGTAACTTAGATATTGGGTTTCACTATGTAAAAGCGCTTTGAGTCACTAGAGAAAAGCGCTATAAATATAATTTGCTTCACTTCTTAAATTCGATCTCAATTCTGTACCCTGCTGCTGGAATTTAAATTTTCCTGAGGGAACTCTCCTGAAGGAATTAATAAAGTACTATCTATCTATCTATCTATCTATCTATCTATCAAATTGTTCAATGTAAAAGCAGCAATAGATTTCATGGTAAAATTGTGAAATTTACTGGGGTTTTTACAGCATTTTTCTCTAAATAAAAAAAACTGTACTTTTTTTTTTACTGTAATCAACTGTGATGCCATTTTGGCATTTACAGTAATACACCGAAAAATTTGCAGTAAAAAAAACCCAAAAAAACTGGCAGCTCAGGTGCCAAAATGTTACTGTAAAATTGCATTTTTTTTAATTTACAGTAAAAAAAAACAAATGTACATTTTACAGTAAAATTCTGGGACCTTAACTGCCTTTTTTTAACCATAAAAACAGCAGTACTGTTTTTCCATTTATAGTAAAATACACTACATTTTTAGGTGAAATTATTGCAATTTACCATTTTTAAAAAAAAATTTATTTAAAAAAAATCTACTAATAAAATGCATACATTTTTTTTGTAATATTAGTATTCACTGTTAGAAGCGGCCCTCTGGGGCCAAACATAACTGCGATGTGGCTAGGGATGATACCCGAAACCGGTTTTCCCGGTTGTTCGATAAGAAAAGAACCGAGTCCTCGGACTCGAATCCCTTTTTAAAAACCGGTACCCGTTATCGAGACCACTATAGTAAAGAAAAAGAGTTGGTTCTATATTCGAACCCCTCGGAACGAATCCCGTCCCGACCAGAAATGCTCCGTGTGACATCACAAGAAATGACGTCACGTAGCTCAGTCATTAAGCGCAGATAGCCAAAGCAGGAAAAAAATGGACGGGAAAAAGTGCTCCAAGGTGTAATAAAGTTCAAAACAAAAGCTATAATCCAATGAATAACTTTACTGAGAGATTTTAGCAGACTACAAACACATGAAGAACACTTTTACGACCAACCGGAAACATAGCAACGCACCTCCTTTACGGCAGCTGTCGCAACGTTCTTATAGCAACCGCAGCACATACATATATGACATGATCTCCCTTTTTCAACTTTTGTTTTTCTTTCCTTGTAAACAAAACAAAATCACACTGTGTATGTGTTGTCTGTCTAATTATAAATAATGCAGACGAGGCGTGTTGGCTGACTTCTTGACGTTTACTTTCACGGGTGACGACATGCAACAACACTTTTCGGGGCTACCGCGCATTCTCGTCACTCCCGTTGCATGCTGGGTAGTGTAGTTGTTATATTCCCTAGCTCATAACATCTTTCCCCTTATAAAGAAATAATGTTAACTCAATAAAGTGTATTTCTTTTTTTAGCTTTAACTTTTCATTTTTTAGCATTGTAACCACATTTGCAAACAACTTTTCAATTCATAGAATTTTCTTTCAATAAAGAAATAAAGTGCAAAAATGTCAAAGCATCATAACAAACAGTTATGTCAAATAGCAGCAGAATTGCACTTTTTGGAGAGCTGTATTATTTCCAGTTGTGTGCCCAAGGGACTGATTTTATTTAACACTATATTATTATTTATACACCTATAGTGATCACAGAGACAGGTTGTTTTTGTGTTACCTTATATATTTGTTTTTCTGAAAAATCCCTCTTAATATACTTTGGGTAACAACAGTCAATATTTTTTTTTTTTTTTTTTTTTAGGGGGGCAACAGTCAATATTTATTTATTTTTTAGATTAAATAGTTTTCTTATATAATAAAAGTGAGTGTTTTTTTCCATATACAACAACCTATCTGGACTCGATAAGAGAATCGATAAGGAATCGGTTCGATAAGAGGATTCGATAATAGACTCGAACTCGATAATTTCTTATCAAACATCATCCCTACATGTGGCCCTCGGTGAAAACGACTTTGACGCTTACCTTCTCATAGTCCTCCTTTGTTTTGTTCCACATGTGGAACCACTTTTCCAGCGTGTCTTGTCGAAGGGTCCCGCCCAGACCCCACTCCTGCTGAATCTTGCCCAGCGTCACAGCTTCGGGAACCACTTCTATAAGGCCTGCCAGTTATAAAACATGAACATGGAATATACTGTACACACAAGCCACACAGATTTATAGCCATCTTCTCGCATAGCTGCTAGCATTTACTCAACTGCAGAGAGTACCAGACACCTACAAATAAACTCGTTTCACCCCTGTGCAACATTAAGATTGACTATACACACCTCCTCTTTGGATCCAAAAGGGTAATGCAGCAATATTATTTTTCTTTGAATTTCAACACTTTAAATATTTAAAAACTTCTGATCTATCCATTCATATAGTGTTGTTACTATTGCTTATGTTTTTTTTTTTAATGTTTTACGGACTTTTTTTCAAGAAAAAAGTTGATTTATAATGGGAAAATGCCAAATATGCAATGTTCCAAAAATAAGTTGCAGAGTGCAATATTTGCGGTTGGGTAATTACAGCCTTGAATAGGTGATTTTGATCCAGTAGACAAGTAGACAAAAACAAGATCATTTCTAAAGTGCCTGCTGAGATAGAACGACAGCAAAAGCAGGTCAAACTTGGTTGAGTTCATTGAGTTCACACAAGCCTTTCATAAATATTTGCCATGTTACTTACATATGATATTTTTTATTGAATTTCAGCGGTTTAATGGAAGTTTAACTCATTTACGCTCATCAAAGCTCTGAGGGTTGCGCTCACGGTTCTCTGGCGTCATGTGGTGTTTTTACACCAAAGCAATGTTTTCTTGTTTTTGAGGTTAATTTGGTATTCATGGTAAAACCATCGTTTATATCCTCCAATACCCAGAAGGATTAGCACTGTAAACAGGAAGTAGGTCTTAAGTACGTTTGAGAAATAAAGAGTTGATATATTGTTACACATTGATGTTCCTGCTTTGCCTTCACAAGAAATAACACTAAATTTGGATTAGACAGGTGATTCAACAGAATTTGAGCATAGACAAATTGGACTGTCAAAAATGATACTGATTAGCCAAAATATGCAGGGAAGTTGCGGGCGTTGGATTTCGATGTCGCAAATTCCCGGAAGGACTGGCTACGGAAAACCTTAGCTTTACTGTACAATCTCAGTAAAACTAAAATAATGTTATTTGGTAACAGTAGAAGGGAAAGTCAAACACAAACACAAACACAAATAGACGGAGTAGACATCGAAAGGGTAAAAGAAAACACATTTTTGGGTGTAATAATAGAGGACAAAATGAACTGGAAACCTAATTTACAAAAATATGCAACATAAAGTAGCAAGAAACACGTCAATAATGAATAAAGCAAAAATATGTTCTAGACCAAAAATCACTTCATATTCTTTACTGCTCGCTAGTGTTACCATAACTGAGTTATTGCGTAGAAATATGGGGAAATAACTACAAATGTGCACTTCATTCACTAACGGTGTTACAAAAAAAAAAAAAAACGCATAATGTTGGATATAGAGATCATGCAAACCCTTTATTTATTGAATCACAATTATTGAAATTCAATGATTTGGTCCATTTGCAAACAGCTAAAATGATGTAGAAAGCAAACTATAACCTGCTAGCCAAGGAATGTACAACAATTATTTTTCAACAAAAGAGAAATGTAACCTTAGAGGAAAATCAAATTTAAAACATTTGTACGCGCGTACAACACTTAAAACCTTTAGTATATCAGTATGAGGAATTAAATTATGGAATGGATTAGGCAAAGAAATCAAACAAAGCAGCAATATGATTCAGTTTAAGAGACTGTTCAAACTACAAGTGTTCACAAAGTACAAAGAACAACAATCATGATGATCATCTTGAATCTTTTTTTTCTTTTGAGATAAAGATTATTTATGTATTTAATATTTGTTTACTTACTATGGTATATTCATTATTTATTTATCCACTGTTCGGTTACAGATAGCAAGGAAATGGGATGAAATTGCTATGATATAAAAAAGGGGTAGGATTAAAAAAGCTCTGCTTCTTCCTACTCCTTTTCGGACGTGCTGTAATGAAACAACTGGAAATATGTGATGCATTACAATGTATCGTATGCATGTTCCAAATAAACTGAAACTGAACTGTACATACAGTACAGGCCAAAAGTTTGGACACACCTTCTCATTTAATGCCTTTTCTTTATTTTCATGACTATTTACATTGTAGATTGTCACTGAAGGCATCAAAACTATGAATGAATACATGTGGAGTTATGTACTTAACAAAAAAAGGTGAAGTAACTGAAAACATGTTTTATATTCTAGTTTCTTCAAAATAGCCACCCTTTGTTCTGATTACTGATTTGCACACTCTTGGCATTCTCTCGATGAGCTTCAAGAGGTAGTCACCTGAAATGGTTTTTCCCTTCCCAGGTGTGCTTAAAGCTCATCGGGAGAATGCCAAGAGTGTGCAAAGCAGTAATTAGAGCAAAGGGTGGCTATTTTGAAGAAAGTAGAATATAAAACATATTTTTGTTAAGTACATAACTCCACATGTGTTCATTCATAGTTTTGATGCCTTCAGTGACAATCTACAATGTAAATAGTCATGAAAATAAAGAAAAGGCATTGAATTAGAAGGTGTGTCCAAACTTTTGGCCTGTACTGTATGCCACATCTGCTCTGTTGTCAGTGTGTCCTGCGGTAAAGACATTTGCCATGAGACATTGAGGGGGTCTATTCGAGGTATGGTGTTTATTTTTTCAAGTGGACGGCACGTGCTGGAATTAATCTGGGCATCACTATTTGACGAAATACACTACCGTTCAAAAGTTTGGGGTCACCCAAACAATTTTGTGGAATAGCCTTAATTTCTAAGAACAAGAATAGACTGTCGAGTTTCAGATGAAAGTTCTCCTTTTCTGGCCATTTTGAGCGTTTAATTGACCCCACAAATGTGATGCTCCAGAAACTCAATCTGCTCAAAGGAAGGTCAGTTTTGTAGCCTCTGTAACGAGCTAAAGTGTTTTCAGATGTGTGAACATGATTGCACAAGGCTTTTCTAATCATCAATTAGCCTTCTGAGCCAATGAGCAAACACATTGTACCATTAGAACACTGGAGTGATAGCTGCTGGAAATGGGCCTCTATACACCTATGTAGATATTGCACCAAAAAGCAGACATTTGCAGCTAGAATAGTCATTTACCACATTACCAATGTATAGAGTGTAATACTTTCAAGTTAAGACTAGTTTAAAGTTATCTTCATTGAAAAGTACAGTGCTTTTCCTTCAAAAATAAGGACATTTCAATGTGACCCCAAACTTTTGAACGGTAGTGTATGCCAGACACAAATAAATGAAGGTATACCTTGAGACTGGCCAGTCGAGAGACACCCATAGGTGACCATTCGCAAGTCCAGCCCTTCTTGGAGCCACAACTTGTCCATCATCCTGACCATCTGAAGGACCAACATGTCCTGGCGCACGCTATCACCGGTCTGCAAAGCACATTGGTGCTCATCAACTCAGAGTTCTCCACTAAAGAGGTGCTTTATTACCAACCTTGCAGATTACACTAAAATTCTTGGCCAGCGGGTCAGTACAAATAAAAGATAACCCCAGGGGAGCAGTATTGGAGTTGTAGAACTTGCAGGCCTAAAAGTATGAAACACATATGAAGACATCCTCAGAGCTGTATCGTTTTGATGTTTGTCATATTTACGTCCAGGTCCACTCCTTTTACACGGACAGCAACATTCAAAGGTAGACAACAGCTTCTCCCATCACTGAAGAACTTCTCAATCTTCCCCTTTTCTTTGTTCAAAACAGTCTGCAATCAAACCAACATACACAATAAAACATTTGCCTTGCAGCTCAGGCCAAGCTACTGACTTGAGGGAAAGTTTCAAAGACCTTTCGTTTTGACTTCTCCGCCGTGCGGACCTTCTCTGCAACCTGCACAACCACCGCCAGCAGACGGGCTTCCTGATCAAGCTCCTCCCTCAACACTCGGCCACAGCAGTAGCGCAGGGCCGCCTGCACCTTACTATACCAGCTCTGGTAGTGCTCATCTCTGCAAGCATCCTCCAGCAGCCTGACGACAACAAAAAGACAACACTGAGTAAAATACGCAGCCATAGTTCCTTTCCGGCTTTACAATGTGAAACTGTAAACATTTGATCTTGTGCATTGTAACTGTATGCTTGTTTGAAATGAAGTAATATCGTTCATAAGCACAACTGTTACTGACTCTACTGCAGAACTGGGCAAATATTTTGACATTGAGGGAAAAATGTGTCTGGGAGGCCAATGTGTTTGTGTGTATAAAATATATATACACATTTAGCTGTAACAGTTAGGGCAGGGGTCGGCAACCCGCGGCTACGGAGCCGCATGCGGCTCTTTGACCACTCTGATGCGGCTCAGCTGCATACTTGCCGACCCCCCGATTTTCCCAGGAGACTTGTGGATCTCAGTGCCTGTCTAAGAGATCTCCAAGGGCAATTATAATCCTATTTTCACTCTAATTACTAAATAAAGGGCATGCCCTAAATGCACTGCAGTAATTGTCCTCTACAGCATTTGCTAACAGCGTGCCAACCCGGCCACATGTTGTATGTCGCTTTTACTTGCACACGTAGGAGACAGCAAAGCATACTTACTCATCAGCCACACAGCTTACACTGACGGTAGTGCAACACAACACAACCAATACCCAGAATCCCATGCAGCCCTAACTCTTCCGGTCTAGATTATACACCCCCGCTACCACCAAACCCCCCCCCCCCCACACACATCAACCCTCCCCCCCTCCGTGCGTCGGTTGAGCGGAAGAGTTAGGGCTGCATGGGATTCTGGGTATTTATTGTGTTGTGCTTATGTTGTGTTACAGTGCAGATGTTCTCCAGAAATGTGTTTGTCATTCTTTTTTGGTGTGGGTTCAAAGTGTGGCGCATATTTGTAACGTAACAGTGTTAAAGTTGTTTTTGTACGGCTACCGTCAGTGTAAGCTGTGTGGCTGCTGAAGTAGTACGCCTTGCTGTCACTTACGTGAGCAAGCTGAAGCTGCATTCTACATGTGGTCGAGCAGGCACACTGTTTTGGCAGACTGTAGAGGGCGCCAAAAGCAGTGCCATCACGCTCTGATATTCGGGAGTCGACCGGAAATAATGAGAGGATTGGCAAGTATGACGCTATCAAATGCCATTCATTCAAAACTCGCGGACCGCACTAACATCAAATTTCCATATTAAGGTGCGTGCCGGTGCGTGTGTCTGAGACCCCTGGTTAACATAGCACAAAGCATTTAAGCTTTGTATGCGATGTTTTTCATTTAAAAAAATTTTTTTGTGGCTCCCATTATTTTCTTTAATTTGTGAAACTTGCCAAAATGGCTCTTTGAGTGGTAAAGGTTGCCGACCCCTGAGTTAGAGTGACCAGGTGTCCGGATTTAGGCCAGACAGTCCGGATTTTTAATGCCCTGTCCGGCGCAGCATCAAGCCGGACACGTATTTGTCCTCCTTTTTGAGGCACTAGGCTTGAAGAGCGGAGTTTTTTCATCTTTGCTGGTCTGCAGCGCAATAGCCAATCATAGACCGTAAAAAAATGCCCCCAACGCAGTAACATATCAAATGATTGGCTAAGGGCGGTGTCGGATACAAATCTGCTTATCATTGGTTAAAAGGTAAACAAGTGTCCAACGTTCCCTCTAAGGCAGTGTTTTTCAACCTTTTTTGAGCCAAGGCACATTTTTTGCGTTGAAAAAATGCGGAGGCACACCACCAGCAGAAATCATAAAAAAATTAAACTCAGTTGACAGTAAAAAGTCGTTGTCGCAATTGTTGGATACGACTTTAAACCATAACCAAGCATGCATCACTATAGCTCTTGTCTCAAAGTAGGTGTACTGTCACCACCTGTCACATCACACCCTGACTTATTTGGAGTTTTTTGCTGTTTTCTTGTGTGTAGTGTTTTAGTTCTTGTCTTGCGCTCCTATTTTGGTGGCCTTTTCCTGTTTTGTTGGTATTTTCCTGTAGCGGTTTCATGTCTTCCTTTGAGCGATATTCCCCGCATCTACTTTGTTTTTGCAATCAAGAATATTTCAGTTGTTTTTATCCGTCTTTGTGGGGATGGTTGGTTGTCATGTCATGTTCGGATGTACATAGTCTTTGCTCCACAGTAAGTCTTTGCTGTCGTCCAGCATTCTGTTTTTGTTTACTTTGTAGCCAGTTCAGTTTTAATTTCGTTCTGCATAGCCTTCCCTATAAGATTCAATGCCTTTTCTAAGGGGTAACTCACCTTTTGTTTATTTTTGGTTTAAGCATTAGACACCTTTTTACCTGCACCCTGCCTCCCGCTGTTTCCCACATCTACAAAGCAATTAGCTACCTGCTGCCACCTACTGATATGGAAGAGTATTACACGGTTACTCTGCCGAGCTCTAGACAGCATCGACACTCAACAACAACACATCATTTGCAGACTATAATTACTGGTTTGCAAAAAATATTTTTAACCCAAATAGGTGAAATTAGATAATCTCCCACGGCACACCAGACTGTATCTCACGGCACACTAGTGTGCCGCGGCACAGTGGTTGAAAAATACTGCTCTAAGGTGCGCGCCTGCGCAATGGCGCACCGCTCACGCGTCATCTGCGCACAGCAAATTAATGCCGCGCAGGAAATCAAAAATCCCATCTGAACTTTAAACAAAATAAACACATTACAATTTATTCTGTATGATTTTGCAATGCAACTCTGTGAGTGACAGGTGACAACAAGAGTGGCCCCAATGAATAAAACAATCTTTGTCAACACAGTTCAATTATCGTCTGTCGAGACACTTTACGGACAGGAATTCCATCAATCACTTTATTGAGCAAAACTGTTTGTAACCACACCAAAAACATGAGTAAAAAAAACTTTTATCTATAAAAACTGGTAATTTTCTGCCATACAAACCAGGCTTAAACCAACGTTGTCATCCATCATATCAACAGAAGCCGCTCGCTCTGTCTCACCTGCACCAACACACGCACTCATGGCACTTAGCCAGTGCTGCGTTTATGGCCACACAAAAAGTCGGACAACCCCAACGCCACACAATGTGTAAATGCCAGGTTGTAACACTGACTCCTCAATCACATGTGTGCTTATTTTACTGCCATTTATTAAGAATGTTAATCTAAGGATATTATTCATGAAATATTGTCACTGGATTTCATAAATGCTAATAAAAAGATGTATTTTACAGACAGAAAGTTACAGGAACTAAATGTAATCTCTGAAAGGGGTAACATTTCTTTTAAAGGCAGGACCCGCAGCCAGACATACAATACTAGCACATAGCTCATGAAAAACATGTTTTTTTGTTATTGTCATAGTAAGGGGGCAAAATCGCTTATATCAGAAAATTATTTTAATAAAACATTTAAATTGTTATGATGTCAGGTTTGGGACAGGTGTGACGCTGGTGTGGCCACAGTGTGCACGTCTGATGTCGCTCACATTTTTTAAAAATTATATATGTTACCTGTTAATTGTTGTTTACACTTAAGTCCACACATGTTATGCTTTGTGGCACTCTGCACTTGAAAAGATTCATCTCAGTGGTCACTTTTTGAACACCACAATGTATTGAATAAATACAAATACTGTTAAACACTTGACTTTAATATTTTTTCCTATTCAGCTACACAAACATCATCTTTAAACCACTCAAAATTGTACTATAAATAAGAGTATACCAGAGTCCTATGTACACCATAGTCATTTATTGATATGCCGCATAATGTCCTCCTTTTTGGTGTCATATGCCGCAAATTGTCCTCCTTTTTGGTGTCATGGAAATGGTCACCCTATGTACAGTATGTGTGTTTGGGTCCCTTTTTTTCCGGAACACTAATACCAAAAGTCACAATGTCCGATAGAATTCTAAAAAAGTTATGACAGACCACCTCAAAAAAGCGGGATGGAATTTTACAGTTTTTTACTGAATGAGACACCCAAAATGAAAAAATAGTACGGTACAGTATAAACTGTTGTAAAGTGCTCCTGTGAGTATTTTTTTTTTTACACTAAATTCAATATACTGTGTAATAAGAAAAATACGGAAGGTTTCCACTGTTGCTCACCAGTAAAGTTGCTGTGCAATTCTGATGTTCTTTAGTGATCTCTCTAGCAGCAGCATGACCAGAGGTCCATCCAGCTCCCACTCACTCTTCAGAGCCTGTACAACAAGATGATCACTCAGAGAAACCACACAAAGGAAGGTGTCGGTTCATGGTGGATGTCATTGTGCTCACCTGGACCAACTGCGGCAGGAATTGCTCCAGCACATCATCTGGTATTTGTAGAAAATAATCAACAGCGGCTGTGCGCACTGTCTGGTCGGGGAAACTGCAGAATACTTTTTAAATAAAAGCAAAGCACATTTTGAATCCTGACGGGAAAGAGTGCATGCTTCCTACCTATCAGTGAGCAGAAAGAGGGCCTCCTCAGGGAGGTGGATGGCCCAGTGCTCCACAATTGTGTAGATTTCTGTTAGGTCCTCAGGCTGCCACCGGGGGGCTCCACCCAGCACGAGGTGAAGGAATGTACTTGATTGGTCGCTTTGGTGACGTTTACTCCACATAAAGTTCTTCTCATTTTCTGACAGACTGGGAACAAAAGGTATACATCAGTAAACATGCAGGAAAATGTGTTGGGGTTTTTTTCACGGACATAATTTTATATTACATTATTGTTTCTTTTATTAATATCAGAGTCCGTTCTGCAAAAGGGTAATCCCTAGAAGCGTACACCTTATGAATAGGGACCCAGAGTTAAAAAATACATCATCATATAATATACAAAATACAGTACAATACAATTCATTTCAAAACCTACCCACCCGATACCCATTTACAATTTCATACCAACAGGTTGACATTTACAGAGAAGGAAGCTTTAAATCTACCAAATAGGTCTCGATATCCTATTATTCAAATGTGAAAAAAAAAGATTTGCGATAATCGTATCATACATACAGGGGTCAAGACCAAAATTATGCTACTAATGTTAAGTCCGCTGCCACGAGGGGTGTGCTGAATATACGAAGCATAACGTAGCAATTCCAATTGTGGGGAATTTTACACAGAAATATTATTTTATCCAACAAAATCTTTGAAAGTATATGATCGACTGTCATAACGGGTTTTCATTTCAAAGGTTTTTAATCAGAAATTAAGAGTATGTATTTCTTTCTTTTTTCAATTTGCTGTTAGACCAGGCCTGGGAAATTATTTTGACTCGGGTGGGCCAAATTTAGAAACAAAAATGTGTCAGGGGACCGGTATATCTTACTATCTATCTATGTATACATATATACAGTATATATATACACACATACTGTATATATATGTAAGCTGTGAAAATCAGCTGTATAGTATGTGTGCTTGGGTCCTATTTTTAGGAACACTAATACAAAACCTCACAATAATGTCCGATTGAATAAATACTAAAAACGTTATGACAGACCGCCTTAAAAAACGGAATGGAATTGAAACATTTTTTACTGAATGAGACACCCAGAATGTACATGAAAATAAAGAGTGTGGGATTTACAATATTAACTATGAAGGATAAAACACTGAATATTGACAACATATGAACGTCACACCCCCTCTCCATCCACATATTTTACAATCAAGCGAAACGCTACAAAAATGCTACAAACACAGTGAAATATGAACGTGAAGGGTAAAAAAAAACCCCACCTACAATCTGATACATCTCTAAGCTTTAGAACGTTGTTGTATAAATCTCCTTCCACGTCTGTCCCTGACACCCGCATTTCAGGCTGGACGCTCTGGAAACACTCTGTGGAAACGCTCCCCACCCACACTGCTTGGTGCCTCGTCTGAGCTGCTGTGACTTAGATTACAATAGTAACTAATTAGATTACCCTAGTAACTAGTATATCATGCCAAAGCGCAGATTCCAACCATTGAAATACTTTGTATAGTTCAAGACTTATGGTCAGTAGAAAACATCACTGCACATCGTAATGGCAGCTACACTTTCCATCTTAATGATGTAAAAAAATTATTTGGGAATGTCCGGCGGGCCAGATTGAAAGGTTTAACGGGCCGCATGTGGTCCCCGGATCTTAATTTGCCCAGGTCTGTGTTAGACTGACATACAAATCAGAACACATATGGAGGAATTGGCAAAAAGAACAGTGTGAGTAAATGCAGGCCCGCCCCTCAATATACGCACATCACACACTGTCCGCAGGGCTCGCGATCCATGGGGGGGCCGCAAGTGTTACCGCACAAATGTATTCTTTAGTATTTACATGCTGCCGCTAGGTGACATCATACGCAAATACGGTGTTAGCTTTCACTGTTATGCTGATGACACCCAACTCTACATGCCCCTAAAGCTGACCAACACGCCGGATTGTAGTCAGCTGGAGGCGTGTCTTAATGAAATTAAACAATGGATGTCCGCTAACTTTTTGAAACTCAACGCTAAGAAAACGGAAATGCTGATTATCGGTCCTGCTCAACACTGACATCTATTTAATAATACCACCTTAACATTTGACAACCAAACATTTAAACAAGGCGACTCGGTAAAGAATCTGGGTATTATCTTCCACCCAACTCTCTCGTTTGAGTCGCACATTAAGAGTGTTACTAAAACGGCCTTCTTTCATCTCCGTAATATCGCTAAAATTCGTTCCATTTTGTCCACAAGCGATGCTGAGATCATTATCCATGCGTTCGTTACGTCTCGTCTCGATTACTGTAACGTTTTATTTTCGGGCCTCCCTATGTCTAGCATTAAAAGATTACAGTTGGTACAAAATGCGGCTGCTAGACTTTTGACAAAAACAAGAAAGTTTGATCATATTACGCCTATACTGTATATACCTGTACATATATACCTATATATATACCTATACTGGCTCACTTGCACTGGCTTCCTGTGCACTTAAGATGTGACTTTAAGGTTTTACTACTTACGTATAAAATACTACACGGTCAAGCTCCTGCCTATCTTGACGATTGTATTGTACCATATGTCCCGACAAGAAATCTGCGTTCAAAGAACTCCGGCTTATTAGTGATTCCCAGAGCCCCAAAAAAGTCTGCGGGCTATAGAGCGTTTTCTATTCGGGCTCCAATACTATGGAATGCCCTCCCGGTAAAAGTTAGAGATGCTACCTCAGTAGAAGCATTTAAGTCTCATCTTAAAACTCATTTGTATACTCTAGAGCAGGGGTCATCCGGTTGCCCGTAAGGACCAGATGAGTAGCCCGCTGGCCTGTTCTAAAAATAGCTCAAATATTTTTAAAATTGTATTTATTTACTAGCAAGCTGGTCTCGCTTTGCCCGACATTTTTAATTCTAAGAGGGACAAAACTCAAATAGAATTTGAAAATCCAAGAAAATATTTTAAAGACTTGGTCTTCACTTGTTTAAATAAATTCATAAATTTTTTTACTTTGCTTCTTATAACTTTCAGAAAGACAATTTTAGAGAAAAAAATTCAACCTAAAAATGATTTTAGGATTTTTAAACACATATACCTTTTTACCTTTTAAATTCCTTCATCTTCTTTCCTGACAATTTAAATCAATGTTCAAGTAAATTAATTGTTTTTATTGTAAAGAATAATAAATATATTTTAATTTAATTCTTCATTTTAGCTTCTGTTTTTTCGACGAAGAATATTTGTGAAATATTTCTTCAAACTTATTATGACTAAAATTCAAAAAAATTATTCTGGCAAATCTAGAAAATCTGTAGAATCAAATTTAAATCTTATTTCAAAGTCTTTTAAATTTCTTTTAGAATTTTTGTTCTGGAAAATCTAGAAGAAATAATGATTTGTCTTTGTTAGAAATATAGCTTGGTCCAATTTGTTATATATTCTAACAAAGTGTAGATTGGATTTTAACCTATTTAAAACATGTCATCAAAATTCTAAAATTAATCTTAATCAGGAAAAATTACTAATGCTGTTCCATAAATTATTTTTTTAATTTTTTCAAAAAGATTAGAATTAGCTAGTTTTTCTCTTCTTTTTTTCGGTTTAATTTTGAATTTTAAAGAGTCGAAATTGAAGATAAACTATGTTTCAAAATGTAATTGTCATTTTTTTCATGTTTTCTCCTCTTTTAAACCGTTCAATTAAGTGTAAATATCATTAATTATTAATAATAACATAGAGTTAAAGGTAAATTGAGCAAATTTGCTATTTCTGGCAATTTATTTAAGTGTGTATCAAACTGGTAGCCCTTCGCATTAATCAGTACCCAAGAAGTAGCTCTTGGTTTCAAAAGGTTGGTGACCCCTGCTCTAGCCTTTAAATAGACTCCCTTTTTAGACCAGTTGATCTGCCGTTTCTTTTCTTTTCTTTTCTACTCTGCTCCAAACCCGGGGTGGACCGCTAGCCTGTCCATCAGATGGGGACATCTCTACGCTGCTGACCCGTCTCCACTCGGGATGGTTCCTGCTGGCCCCACTATGGACTGGACTTTCGCTGATGTGTTGGACTTTCACAATATTATGTCAGACCCACTCGACATCCATTGCTTTCGGTCTCCCCTAGAGGGGGGGGGGTTACCCACATATGCGGTCCTCTCCAAGGTTTCTCATAGTCATTCACATTGACGTCCCACTGGGGTGAGTTTTCCTTGCCCGTATGTGGGCTCTGTACCGAGGATGTCGTTGTGGCTTGTACAGCCCTTTGAGACACTTGTGATTTAGGGCCATATAAATAAACATTGATTGATTGATTGATTGATATTCCCAGCCCCTTCCTCTTCCGTCACTGATATAATGGCAAATTTCCCATGACAGTGTCCCCCGTGGTGCGCAGCGTTAGTGCTGGTTTTTAAGACAGTCGTACTGAGTGTATGTTTTCATGTTAAATGTGTTATTCTGAACAAAAAAATAATAATTGCCCATTTTCTTTCCTGTGAATCAGTTTTAGTATGTGCACCAAATTAAACTTAGGTTTTATTTAAAAAAGTATAAAAGTGTAAAAAAAGAAAAAATAGTAATGGGCGGCCTCCAAATAAAATTCTGCTTTGGGCTGTTTAGTTTTGATTATTCAAAGCCTTCTTCTGTGTTTAAACCTGTCAATTGGAACCAGGAGCACTTAATGTTGTTACTTCTTTTTTTTTTTTTACTCACAAGCAAACACTAAGCTTCTTCGACATTTGTAACAATTTCTTTCTCAAATCTTCACAAGGCGAAGAGAAGAGGATGGACCCGGGGAGCTCGATCGGCCTATGATACATCCACTTCACATCATCTGGAAAGTCGAGCTGCATGGGAGAAACGAGAGAGGGTCATCAATGTAGGGCACAGGTGGCCAGATGTGGCCCGCCACATCATTTTATTTGGCCCTTGAAAAAGCCTGGAAATAATATGTATCAATAAAGTACTGTACCTTTTCTTACTAAATGTATTCTTTCTTTCTATTTTGGGAGAAAAAAACATACATACTCCATGTAATCGCAAATTATGTTAACTTAAATATTGTGTAATTATGCAAAAATATAATATCAAACATTCAAACCATTTATTTAATAGAAATAAATACTAATAATAATGATTTCAAAGCAAGTTATCCATCAAATTGTGCAATGTAAAAGTAGCAATAGATTTCATGCTAAAATTGTGAAATTTACTGTGGTTTTTAAAGCATTTTTCTCTAGATGAAAAAAACTGTACTTTTTTTAATGTAATAAACTGTGGTGTCGTTTTGGCATTTGCAGTAATACACTGAAAAATCTACAGTTGTTGATTTGCAGTTAAAAACAAAAAAACAAACTGGCAGCTCAGGTGCCAATATTTTACTGTAAAATTGCAGTTTTTTTATTTACAGTAAGAAAACAAATGTAAATTTTACAGTAAAATTCTGGCAACTGAGCTGCCTTTTTTTTTTTACCATAAAAACAGCAGTACTGTTTTTCCATTTACAGTAATATACACTGAATTTAATATATACCATATTTTTTTACATTTTAGTTTATTTTCAAATGTACTAATAAAATGCATTAAAAAATTGTGTAATAATAGTATTCACTGTTAGAAGCGGCCCTCTGGGGCCAAACGTAAATCAACCTATCCCCAGGTGCATGCCTTTCCATTTATAGTAAAATACACTACATTTTTAGGTGAAATTATTGCAATTTACCATTTAAAAAAAAAATTTATTTAAAAAAAATCTACTAATAAAATGCATGCATTTTTTTTGTAATATTAGTATTCACTGTTCGAAGCGGCCCTCTGGGGCCAAACGTAACTGCGATGTGGCCCTCGGTGAAAACGACTTTGACACCTTTGATGCAAGGGTTTTGTTGTGTTGGCCACTACTGACCTGCAGGATGACCCCGACTGCTTGCCTGTGGCTGTCAAACAAGGCGGGGGAGGGAGGAGAATGCAGCATGGCCAATGTGGACATGCTGAGCAGGATGGTCCCTCCTAACAAGGTTCTAGACACATACACAGATTAAAGCCTGTAAGTCAACTTTGCGTGCAACCTATTTGGTGCTATTTGTTACGCCCTGGCTCATAAACACATTTCAATGTGATTGTCTGTGACAGTTGTTACAACTCTGTACAGTAGATAGCATTGTAACTCTGATTATTAACACACCTCATATGCACTTGGGGCCTCGATTGTGTGTTTGGATTCCACCTTAAACATTTTGTATGCACAAACCTCAGAAAATCCGTACCATCGAGTACCAGTGTCGATTCGCAGGTAGCAGAAATTGGTACCTTATCGCAGTGTTTTTCAACCACTGTGCCGCGGCACACTAGTGTGCCGTGAGATACAGTCTGGTGTGCCGTGGGAGATGATCTAGTTTCACCTATTTGGGTCAAAAAGATGTTTTGCAAACTTGTAATTATAGTCTGCAAATGATGTGTTGTTGTCGAGTGTCGGTGCTGTCTAGAGCTCGGCAGAGTAACCGTGTAATACTCTTCCATATCAGTAGGTGGCAGCCGGTAGCTAATTGCTTTCTAGATGTCGGAAACAGCGGGAGGCAGTGTGCAGGTAAAAAAATTTGTCCAATGCTTAAACTGAACTGGCTACAAAGTACATAAAAACAGAATGCTGGATAACAGCAAAGACTTACTGCGGAGTCCACAATGTACATCCGAACATGACATGACAATCAACAACGTCCCCACAAAGAAGGATAAAAACAACTGAAATATTTTTGATTGCTAAAACAAATTAGATGCGGGAAATATCGCTCAAAGGAAGACATGAAACTGCTACAGGAAATTACCAAAAAAAGAGAAAAAGACACCAAAATAGGAGCGCAAGACAAGAACTAAAACACTACACACAGGAAAACAGCAAAAAAGTCAAAATAAGTCAGGGTGTGATGTGACAGGTGGTGACAGTACACCTACTTTGAGACAAGAGCTATATTGATACATAGTTGGTTATGGTTTAAAGTCATATCCAACAATTGCGACGACGACTTTTTACTGTCAACTGAGTTTCGTTTTTAATGATTTCTGCTGGTGGTGTGCCTCCGCATTTTCTCAACGCAAAAAATGTGCTTTGGCTCAAAAAAGGTTGAAAAACACTGCCTTATCGGTTCAAATGTGAAAAGGTACCCATTCCTAATACCATACTGTATTACAGTAGGAAATGCTTGCTTTTTGATGTATTAAGAGCCTACCTGTTGCTGTACAGAGGAAGAACAGCCCAAGCCAGCATCTCGGGGCTCTTCCCTCGTTTTGAGCCCATGAGCTGAAACGTCAGCATGCACTCATAGGGCAACTGCTTTACTGTCATAGGAAACGGCATCCTAAAAGTCAAAAGATGCATAATCAACATAATCATTTGTGTTGTGCAACATAATAACACCATTAATATTGTAGTGTACCACACATTATGCATTTCAATTTAAATATATATTTTTAACCAACAATTAGGCCAATCTTCAGATTAATTTGCATTAATTAGTTGGGGTATCCCAATCTGATATTGGTCCAATATCAGCAAAAAAACAAGCATCGGAGAATATATTGGCTTGCATCGAAAATCTCCGATAGCAATCCAACGCCCTCGACGCAAAGGAAGGATGGGCAGTGCCTGAGAGCTGCGGCCTGTCACCATGGCCCCCCACTCCCTCCCCTCTGTTGCTAGATATCTCGAGATGTACGTTGTAATATGAATATGTGCTTTGCTATGGAGGTTTTTTCCCACTCCAGACTGGGCCCCCTTAGGAGCCCAGTCTAGATTGTATTTTTTTACTCATCCTTCCCCAGCGTTTACCTTTACCCCATCTTTTACGGGGCGCCATGTGGCGACCCATCAGCGTTTCTGTTCTGTAACCCTGTACACTGTTTGTTTGTCTAATCTTGAACGGGTTTGTGCTGAAAACAAAGTTTCGTTGTACTTGTGCAATGACAATAAAGACCTATCCAATCCTATCCTAGAAGCTCCAATACAAGCAAACAAACAGCGCGTTTACTACAGTTAACTAATGAATGTCCTCCAAAAAACACACAAGATTGGTCTTTTCTTGTATTTTAGTCAAGTCTTTTACAAAAGGTTAACACAGTAGGCTACTAGGAGATAGGGCTGCAACTAACGATTAATTTGATAATCGATTAATCTGTCGATTATTACTCCGATTAATCGATTAATAATCGGAAAAAAGAGGCAAACTACATTTCTATCCTTTCCAGTATTTTATTGGAAGAAAAAAAAAGCATACTGGCGCCATGTTCTTTCAACTTGCCAAATAAAACAAGGAAAATGTTACAAAAATGCACACTTTTGACACCCCTGCTATAGATAATAAAAAATTAAATCTGATAAATCTATGTATAAAAAGCAGAGCCTGACGACGCATGCGCGTTTATCACTACTCTCTCGCTCTCTCTGTCTCTGCCACTCCCTCACCAATGCTGCTGCGCGCACAATTTGTTTTGTTTTTAACCTTCTTAACCCTGAACGTACATTGAAAATACACGCAACCCTAACTCAAAATGCCGGACATTTGAGGCATTTAAGAAACACCGCCCGGACAGCCCCGCAAAAGAGGACATGTCCAGTGAAAAGAGGGCGTATGGTCAGGACCTAGTTTCACCGGACATGTCGTCTTTTGCTAGCATGCTAGCAGCTAACGGGCTACGATAGACTGACCATACGTCCTCTTTTCATCGGACATGTCCTCTTTTGCGGGGCTGTCAGGGCGGAGTTTCTTAAATGCCTCAAATGTCCGGCATTTTGAGTATTGTTTACACAACGTGCAGTACGCTACTTAACGTGTCCGTGTGGGAACTCATTCGGTACACCTCTGCACCGAACCGAAACCCCTGTACCGAAACTGTTCGATACAAATAGACGTACCATTACACCCCTATTATTTTGATTATTGTTTCTCAGCTGTTTGTAAATGTTGCAGTTTATAAATAAAGGTTAAAAAAAAAAACTAAAAAAAAAACCTAGCCTCAGCGCATGCGCATAGCATAGATCCAACGGATCGATGACTAAATTAATCGCCAACTATTTTTATAATCGATTTTAATCGATTTAATCGATTAGTTGTTGCAGCCCTACTAGGAGCTAGCATTATGCACACAAGCTTGATGTACAGAATAAATGTCCTTTAATTGAACAATATCGCAGCTTAAAGCACAACATTTGTCAATACAAACAAGTGTCAAACATTTACAGATATAAAGTATTCAAGGCAGGAGCATACTAGAAAGTGTCCAGTAACAAACGTGTCTGCATCATTCAACCTCCTGCGTCATGCCCTTATCTTAATGAATTATTATGACCAGGAGTTGTCATCGAAACACAAATTAAGACTAGTAATTATAACACACTAATAAAATATTTCATAGGTTAGTGTTTTTTTATACCTGGGTAATTTCACTTGATCGAACCCTTTCTAACATGATTCCACAGTACAAAACAATAAAAGTATGTACTTTCTTGCTTAAAGGTGATCGTTTTTTATACCTTTTTGACTGATTTCACTTGATCAAACGTTTTCTTGCATTCCGCAGAATCCACACTACAAAATACTAAAAGTATGTACTATGAATCTTGCTGACATTGTATCGGGTTAATATTGGTATCGGCCAACACTCCAAGCTTCATATCGGTAATCTTATTTAGGTAAAAAAAAAAAAAAGTTGCATCGGGACACCCGTACTAATTAGTAGGGATGTCCGATAATGGCTTTTTGCCGATATCCGATATTCCGATATTGTCCAACTCTTTAATTACTGATACCGATATCAACCAATACCGATACTGATATATACAGTTGTGGAATTAACACATTATTATGCCTAATTTGGACAACCAGGTATGGTGAAGATAAGGTCCTTTTTTTTTTTTAATTAATAAAATAAAATAAGATAAATAAATTAAAAACATTTTCTTGAATAAAAAAGAAAGTAAAACAATATAAAATCAGTTACATAGAAACTAGTAATTAATGAAAATGAGTAAAATTAACTGTTAAAGGTTAGTACTATTAGTGGAGCAGCAGCACGCACAATCATGTGTGCTTACGGACTGTATCCCTTGCAGACTGTATTGATATATATTGATATATAATGTAGGAACCAGAATATTAATAACAGAAGGAAACAACCCTTTTGTGTGAATGAGTGTAAATTGGGGAGGGAGGTTTTTTGGGTTGGTGCACTAATTGTAAGTGTATCTTGTGTTTTTTATGTTGATTTAATTAAAAAAAAAAAAAAAAAACGATACCGATAATAAAAAAAACGATACCGATAATTTCCGATATTACATTTTAAAGCATTTATCGGCATCTCTACTAATTAGTATTGTAAACTGCTGAGTCTATCCCAGCTTAATTCTGAATTGGTCACCAGTCAACCACATTTGAACTTTTTACAAGGCATGCATTGTTCCAGACTGATCGTAATTAAAGCCCACTTGCAGACTGTCTCATAACAACCGATCACTCAAAGTCCCCATGCAGTTCTGTATATAAAGACAAGGAATAACTTACAAGCGGTTGCACTGTATTTTCTTCTCAAAGCATAGCGCAGTGCTAATATTTTCCGAAAGAACACCCGAGCAGATCTGTTTTTCTCCGTGTGTCAGCTCACAGGACATGGAGAAGCAGTCGTAACTTGCAAAAAAAAAACAAAGAGAGAAACGAGCACGAGTAAGGAAATGAGTTGTTGTTAAAGAATGTTTATATTTACTCTCATACGTGGTCATCCAGCTGGGTTGAAGTTTGTAGAGGGCGGTCACGTTGAATTGGAGGAGTGCACTGTTGTTCTCCACATCCTGAGTCGGCATGGGTTTGGGGACCCCCTCAGGTCGGAAGTTGGACAAGATGTTTTCCAAAAAGCTCTGCATGACTGCTATCAGAGCACTGCGCAGCGCCCTCATGGCTGCAAGACACGGAGTGATCACCATAACACGTATTTATTTGATTCACGCATTAATTAAACGCATTGATCTGCTACTATTATGGCGTCACAGTACACAACTGAGCTTCTTCTCATTTAGACTAAATATTTTAGGCATTAGAAGGCAACAATCCCAATGATTTTAACAGTGGTAGACCAGTGATGGGCCATCAGGGCCAGCAAGGCCTTCTCTCCTGGCCTAACATAACAAACGGACCAAAGAGGAAAAGAACCATCCGGATTGTTATAGGCGCAAAGTTCAAAAGGTAGCATGTGTGATGGTATGGGGGTGTATTAGTGCCCAAGACATGGGTAACTTACACTAATGTGAAGGCACCATTAATGCTGAAAGGTACATACAGCTTTTGGAGCAACATATGTTGCCATCCAAGCAAAGTCTTTTTTATGAACAATAGACAAGACTAAGCCACATTCTGCACGTGTAACAACAGTGTGACTTCATAGTAAAAGAGTGCGGGTACTAGACTGTTATTTTGTAGTTTGTCAAAATATACACTCCCATTGTCCACTTAAATATTTCCAAGATATTTCTTTATTCTTAGACAAGGGATTCCCTTCCGTGATTGGTCATTTCTTATGGACACAGAAATGAAGTCACCTAAAATTCCGTTTACGGCACTTAGTAATGTAGTAATTCAGCTCTGAGTGTGACACTTAAGATTCAGTCCTACACTTCGCTGAAAGTGTGAGTAAGACGCTTGATAACTAACTTTTAAGTGCAGCTTTCAGCGAAGAATTTATTTACTCTTAAGTCAACTCTTAGCAGACTTCTTAGGAGTAATTCTGAGAAGCTTGATAAGTACGGCCCCAGACATGTCTCCCATTGAAAATGCGTGGCACATTATGAAGCCTAAAATACCACAACTGAGACCCCCGGACTGTTGAACAACTTAAGCTGTACATCAAGCAAGAACGGGGAAGAATTCCACCTGAAAAGCTTAAAAAATGTGTCTCCTCAGTTCTCAAACGTTTACTGAGTGTTGTTAAAAGGAAAGGCCATGTAACACAGTGGTACAAATGCCCCTGTGCCAACTTTTTTGCAATGTGTTGCTGCCATTAAATTCTAAGTTAATGATTATTTGCAAAAAAAAAAGATGTTTCTCATGAAAAGGATTTGCAAATCATTGTATTCTGTTTTTATTTACGAATTACACAACGTGCCAACTTCACTGGTTTTGGGTTTTGTATTTCATTCATCATTTGTGTATTCATAAATATTTTCTGCATGTAAAACTATAATACAGATTCATTTAGGTTAGGTTAAGTTTATTTCGAACATGTATAGAATTTCAATAGGATACATCACATATTATACACGTTTTTTTTTCGCTTACATGTCCGAAAAGGAGTAGGAAGAAGCAAAGCTTACTCAATCCTATCCCCGTTCTACATCACAGCAGTTACTAACACACATTCAGTAAAGTTAAAGTACCAATGATTGTCACACACACTTATATACAGGAAGTACATTCACTTCCTGTTCTCAATTTGTACACAATTTATATCAATGAATTCGAAACTCAACATTTGTCTCATAAATAGCTAAGTCAGTTATGATTCACCCAATGAAATGAAAGTTATATCATTTTCAATAAGTTCAAGACATTTATCATAATTCTTCTTCTTTGAACTTTGTGAACACTTGTAGTTTGAACAGTTTCTTAAACTGAATCATATTAGAGCACTGTTTGATTTATCTACTTCATCAATTCCATAATTTAATTCCATATACTGATATGCTAAAAGTTTGAAATGTTGTAGATTAGATTAGATTTAAATATTTTCTTATGAGAAAAAAATTGCTTCAGTTTTTGTACGATTTGGTCTCTATCTAAACTTTTGGAACGAATTATAAAACAAAAAACATTTTGGGGGGGAAAAGATCTCTGTTAGGTTCATTCAGTCTTACTCATTGATAATCACGTCAGATAAAATTCTGTATATTACAGTAAATACCAATAATTGTCAGGTGTGACAGTGTCCAACCAGATTGTTTTCTTTCTTTGTAATGTGGAGTTTATATTTTAGACAAATAATTTAACATCTACAAAACCCAAAACCAGTGAAGTTGGCACCTTGTGTAAATCGCAAATAAAAACAATAATAATGATGTTATTCAATGTTTGTTTTCGGCCTTGCCGCTTATGTGCAGTGATTTCTCCAGATTCTTTTTTGATGATACTACGGACTGTAGATGGTGAAATCCCTAAATTCCTTGCAATAGCTCGTTGACAAATGTTGTTCTTAAACTGTCCGACAATTTGCTCACGCATTTGTTGACAAAGCGGTGACCCTCGCCCCATCCTTGTTTGTGAATGACTGAGCATTCCATGGAAGCTGCTTTTATACCCAATCATGGCACCCACCTGTTCCCAATTAGCCTGTTCACCTGTGGGATGTTCCGAATAAGTGTTTGATGAGCCTTCCTCAACTTTCTCAGTCTTTTTTGCCACTTGTGCCAGCTTTTTTGAAACATGTTGCAGGCATCAAATTCCTAATGAGCTAATATTTGCAAAAAATAAATTTTTACCAGTTTGAACGTTAAATATCTTGTCTTTGCAGTCTATTCAATTGAATATAAGTTGAAAAGAATTTGCAACCAGCTCAGTGGCCTAGTGGTTAGAGTGTCCGCCCTGAGATCGGTAGGTTGTGAGTTCAAACCCCGGCCGGGTCATACCAAAGACTATAAAAATGGGACCCATTACCTCCCTGCTTGGCACTCAGCATCAAGGGTTGGCATTGGGGGTTAAATCACCAAAAATGATTCCCGGGCGCGGCTACGCTGCTGCCCACTGCTCCCCTCACCTCCCAGGGGGTGATCAAGGGGATGGGTCAAATGCAGAGGACAAATTTCACCACACCTAGTGTGTGTGTGACTATCATTGGTACTTTAACTTTAACAAATCATTGTATTCTCTTTTTTATTTACGATTTACACAACATGCAAACGGGCAGCACGGTGGAACAGGGGTTAGTGCATGTGCCTCACAATACAAAGGTCCTGAGCTCAATCCCGGGCTCGGGATCTTTCTGTGTGGAGTTTACATGTTCTCCCCATGACTCCGGCTTCTTCCCACCTCCAAAGACATGCACCTGGGGATAGGTTGCTTGGCAACACTAAATGGTCCCTAGTGTGTGAATGTGAGTGTGAATGTTGTCTGTCTATCTGTGTTGGCCCTGTGATGAGGTGGCGATTTGTCCAGGGTGTACCCCGCCTTCCGCCCGAATGCAGCTGATATATGCTCCAGAAAGGACCCCGAAAAGGACAAGTGATAGAAAATGGATGGATGAACAACGTGCAAACTTCACTGGTTTTGGGTTTTGTATTATAAACGTGTCTCGAAACGCCTACCCATTGTGCACCACAAATTCTGCCTAGCAACAAAGCAGAGGGGTCATGCACGTGTAATAGTGTGATGTTGTTGCGCTATATTATGAACTAGACAGGGTGTTATATTTTATTTTGAAGTATCGCTTTTATTTTGAAGAACCGGATGTCCGGTGCAGGAAGTGTCTTTGCTGTTTTTTCGATTGTTTTACTTCCTCTTCCTTCGGACGTTTGAATGAGAAGGTAATAGTTCTTCAATGCTCCGTGTTTCTTCATATTGTAAATATTCTTCCTAAACGTTCTAGATACTTTAAAAGTTAACCCAATAATGTTGTGTGTACAAGTGATGTGTTTAAAGTATTTTTTATGCACAATTTCGTTTATTTAGAAGTAGAGCGTCGACTGTGTGAATTGTTTGGTAGTATTTACACGTGGTATTTACCTCACACAGGAGCAGATATCACTCCGCCCGAAAGTTGTGACCTGTGTGTGTGTGTGTTTCGTGTTTCCAACGCAGGTATGTGGATTTGTGCATTATTATTATTTTGTGATAAAACGTTTTTGTTAATGTAATTTAATTTATTATTATTTTTATATGAATGAATGATTGTTTTACTTTCTCTTCCTTCGGACGTTTGAATGAGAAGGAGCAGATATCACTCCGCCCGAAAGTTGTGACCTGTGTGTGTGTGTGTTTCGTGTTTCCAACGCAGGTTACCAATAAATACTGAACCGACGACATGGCGAAGTGTCCTTTATTTTAAAAAACTACACAACGCAGAATGAGACTCACTACACACGGACTGTGACCACCTAAAATTACATGTTTGGTTTGTGTTAACTGCTAATTCAAGCACTGCTAATCACGTCATCTCCTCAAATCTACTCACCACGCTCACACTCAGACATTTCCTGGGGATTCTGCAAGACAAGATGGGGAAACGCGCCATCAGTAAAATGAGGAGTGTTGGTTTCCTGACATGGACGTCTCGTGACATCCTACCAGGGCAATGGGCTTGACTCTGTTGAGCGTGCCGATGGCGTCCTCCAGCTCTCGACTTGAGAAGCCACATAGAAGATCAATAATGGTGCGGACGTGGGCCACGAGCACGTTGACGATCATCCCCGACTGAATTCATGGCGAGAGTGTCAGTTTGGCATTGTTGAAGAGCGAGAGACACGTGAATAGCGATCTTTACTGACTTGACTTCTCAGCAGCATGGCCTCCTCCCTGCCGTAGCTAGTTAGCACATTCTGCAGACTCAACCTGAAAGAGAAACAACTGAAAGGTAAACACAGTATGTTGCCTTTATCTAATGTTTCCTGCAAACACACACATTGCTGGCATACCATGAAACAAACACATTGTTGGCATACCATGAAACAAACACATTGTTGGCATACCATGAAACACCAAACAAATGCCATGTTGTTCTTTTTCTTACTTGCTTGTGCTGAAGACGCCAACAGGACGCACCAGCTCGTAGACATGAGATGGTTTGTCGTTCCCGTCCTGCTTGAAAAATACGAGGGTTATACTGCATATTACTGATTGATTGTACACTGATCTTTACACACACACGTACAGTTGCAATCTTAAAAAACTAATTGTACATTTAACAATTATATTGAAGTCTTTAGTGTTTTAAAGTTAAAGTACCAATGATTGTCACGCACACACTAGGTGTGGTGAAATGTGTCCTCTGCATTTGACCCATCCCCTTGTTCACCCCCTGGGAGGTGAGGGGAGCAGTGGGCAGCAGTGGGCAGCAGCGGTGGCCGCGCCCGGGAATCATTTTTGGTGATTCAACCCACAATTCTAACCCTTGATGCTGAGTGCCAAGCAGGGAGGTTAATGGGTTCCATTTTTATAGTCTTTGGTATGACTCGGCCGGGGTTTGAACTCACACTCTCGGCCAAGGACCCCCAAACTGATGGAAAGTGTGTCCAAAGTGTGGCCCACAGTATACTGTTGAAATAAAATGAAATAAAAAAAGAGTAAATGATGCAATGATATCTATACAAATTATCTAAATTATTAAAATATAAATATCTAAATTGCCCCCTTATTCTCTGGATTTTCAGTATGCAGCCCTTGGTGGGGACACTGTTGTCCTATTTATATAGCGTATATTAATTGTGTTATAATTTGTTATACTTATAGCCAGACCTTTTGTTTGCTTCCGTACCTGACAGTTTCGGCTACAACTGTTGCCTTCCTCAGAGGTTGTCACGTACGGAAACCGTCAGGTACGGAAACAGGTCTGGCTATAAGAATAACAAATTGCATCATTTTTTGAAAACCTAATGAACCTCTTTGGATTAATTGTGTTATAAATCAAAATAGTTAGTTATTGTGCAATAATAAGATCAGGGTTTCCCCTTGATGTAATTGACTGTGGCACACCGCCATGGCATTTTCTTTACTGCCACACCTCAAATTCTTTTTTTTTTAAACAAATTAAGGTACCGGTAATATATTATATTGTAGCCCCCAGAAGAAATGACAGACTCCCACGCTATTTTTAAATTGTATTGCCAATCTTGTGATAATAAACGGCACAAATACAACAGGTTTTACCTCCCGCGAAAACGCTTTCGTCTCTGTGAGTCCACACTTCCCCCAACAACACTTCCTCATTCTCCGCCAATCACATTCCAGGCACGGATGGTGTGTTTGCATCAACATCAAATCCAAACCACACAAATATAAAACATTACCCCAGCTGATTTTTACAGTTTGAACGGATATATATATGGCCAATTATTTGCGCACTATTGACAAGTGATGTACCGACAGTGGCGGCCTTTAAAGAGAAAAAGTCCAATTTGAGCAACAGCGCCAAGCAAGTGTGATGTCATGCTCACTGCATGCTCTTTTGTCAGGGACAGTCAGAGACAGACGTAGTCTCTCAACACGAGTACATTCTATAGGAACACCAAAAAAATATGCTGGATTTGTTGCCAGCTGTGCTTAATAAAATAGAAACTAAAAGTCTCTCAACACTTGAAAACATTTCAACAAAGAATACAAGCAGCAACAATTGAAAATATGGCAAAACGAAAAAGATATATACACACCGGTATGTTAATACTAATTAATAATAACAGATCTGTTTTAAATGTATGTATACATTTTTTGAGCCTTTTTCAAAAAATGATATAATATATCATCATAGCAAATTATGCAAATTATTCGGTGCCATGGTGACCACGCCCCCACCACCACAGGTATCTTGGCAGTCTAGGGGAAACCCTGAAGAGTATATATATAACTTTTTTGAAGCCAATTCCTAAAAAAAAAACAAGAGATTGCTCCAGTTGTATAGTGGAACTTGGACCAATGTAAACACATTGGCAGATCCTTGCATCGACATTTTAATCTTGCTAGCACACATAGAACACTGGGGGCCAAACTTGTGATATACATAACTGAAGCGTTCCTCAAGGCACCCATTTACAGTAAGTACTCTTCTTTTTGGCTTTTTTTTTGGATAATGTTATTTATACATAATTCAGATGCAGTGAGTAGTCATTTGTTCAACTTCATTAGTTATACTAGTGGTGTTCCTCAAGGTTCCTTTTTAGGTCCTCTCTTTTTTATCATTTGGGCTATTAAACTAGTGGCCCACAAGGTCAATTCAAAAACTGGTGAGGGACTCGCATTTTAGCAGCAGATTCTTAAAGGCCTACTGAAATGAATTTTTATTTATTTAAACGGGGATAGCAGATCCATTCTATGTGTCATACTTGATCATTTCGCGATATTGCCATATTTTTGCTGAAAAGATTTAGTAGAGAACAACGACGATAAAGTTTGCAACTTTTGGTCTCTGATAAAAAAAGCCTTGCCCCTACCGGAAGTAGCGTGACGTAGTCGGTTGTTCGCCTCCTCATATGTTCCTATTGTTTTCAATGCAGCTAGAGCGATTCGGACCGAGAAAGCGACGATTACCCCATTAATTTGAGCGAGGATGAAAGATTTGTGGATGAGGAACGTTAGAGTGACGGACTAGAATGCAGTGCAAGACATATCTTTTTTCGCTCTGACCGTAACTTAGGTACAAGCTGGCTCATTGGATTCCACACTCTCTCCTTTTTCTATTGTGGATCACGGATTTGTATTTTAAACCCCCTGGGATACTATATCCTCTTGAAAATGAGAGTCGAGAACGCGAAATGGACATTCACAGTGACTTTTATCTCCACGACAATACATCGGCGAAGCTCTTTAGCTACTGAGCTAACGTGATAGCATCTGGCTCAAATGCAGATAGAAACAAAAGAAATAAACCCCTGACTGGAAGGATAGACAGAAGATCAACAATACTATTAAACCATGGACATGTAACTACACGGTTAATAATTCTCAGCCTGGCAAAGCTTAACAATGCTGTTGCTAACGACGCCATTGAAGCTAACTTAGCAACCGGACCTCACAGAGCTATGATAAAAACAATAGCGCTCCACCTACGCCAGCCAGCCCTCATCTGCTCATCAACACCCGTGCTCACCTGCGTTCCAGCGATCGACGGCGCGACGAAGGACTTCACCCGATCATCCATGCGGTTGGCGGCTAGCGTCGGCTAGCGCGTCTGCTATCCAAGTAAGTCCTCCTGTTGTGTTGCTACAGCCAGCCGCTAATACACCGATCCCACCTACAACTTTCTTCTTTGCAGTCTCCATTGTTCATTAAACAAATTGCAAAAGATTCACCAAAGCAGATGTCCAGAATACTGTGGAATTATGAGATGAAAACAGAGCTATTTTGTATTGTTTTCAATGGGGTACCGATACTTCTGTTTCACTGGCTACGTCACGCGCATACGTCATCATCCAAAGACGTTTTAAACCGGAAGTTTAGCGGGAAATTTAAAATGTCACTTTATAAGTTAACCCGGCCGTATTGGCATGTGTTGCAATGTTAAGATTTCATCATTGATATATAAACTATCAGACTGCGTGGTCGCTAGTAGTGGCTTTCAGTAGGCCTTTAAAAACACTCGGATCCTGTCATAGATATGATCTTTAACTAGCTTTTGGCAGAAGGTTCTTAAAAAATGCACAGTGTTCCTGTAACACTGACACTATAAATAGACCTAAATCAAATATTCACTGTTGAGGATACTGGTTTTCCGGCATATACAAAATAACAATATTAGTGAAAAGAGGTTATTAGCTTTCTGGAAATGTGGCCCCCTAAAACAATATAGTTGGATATTCTAGGTCAGGGGTCACCAACTTTTTTGAAACCAAGAGCTACTTCTTGGGTACTGATTAATGCGAAGGGCTACCAGTTTGATACACACTTAAATAAATTGCCAGAAATAGCCAATTTGCTCAATTTACCTTTAACTCTATGTTATTATTAATAATTAATGATATTTATCATTGTGGAAACACTGATCATCTTAATGATTTCTCACAATAAATATATATAGAAACAGATAAATATCAATATGCAACACTTTATTTTTATACTTTCTCTAAGTGCACATTTTTCAAATTGAACATTTTCAAATGATGACTTCTAAGACAGTCTTGTGAAATCACAATATCCCATTTTAACTAGCTAGCCACTAACATTTTTGAACAAATCATGAATTACTTTGCACCATGTTTGTACAAATAACTCATGTAAAATATAAAAGTCAACTCTCAAATTTTTAAATAAATCATGTCACACTTTGAACTGGACACCAAATCTGTTATCTGTTTCTTTGTCAGTTAGTGAAGACCAAGTCTTTAAAATATTTTCTTGGATTTTCAAATTCTATTTGAGTTTTGTCTCTCTTAGAATTAAAAATGTCGAGCAAAGCGAGACCAGCTTGCTATTAAATAAATAAAATTTGAAAAATTAGAGGCAGCTCACTGGTAAGTGCTGCTATTTGAGCTATTTTTAGAACAGGCCAGCGGGCTACTCATCTGGTCCTTACGGGCTACCTGGTGCCCGCGGGCACCACGTCGGTGACCCCTGTCCTAGGTGTTACGGACGCCCAATTGATGACCTCTGAATTATATAGTTCAGCAAATTTTTGAAAATATTGTGTTCACATACAAACAAGCCACGATTCCAACTCTAAATGCCAAAAGCCAGGATGTAATTTGTATACAGAACAAAGTCAAAGTCAAAAGACTGCGGGCGGTGTTTTTACAACGACACCTGCCCTGATAAGTTGGAGCAGAGCTTCCACAAACAAAATGGCCTTTTCCTTCTTGGTCAATGATTAATGTTAGTGACTCACATCCCTCGCCAGGCTGTGCTTCAGGCTGCTGGCAAGAAGCAGTCGAAGGGGGAGGTCCAGGTTGAACTTGCAGTGGGTGTGGACGATCTCGTGCACGCCGAGCAGCTCTTCACTGTACAGATAGTGCAGCGTTAGAGTGCAAATATAACAGACGGAGGTTAACAATAATGAACTCACTTGTGGAGATACTCATCAGAGTTGCACATCTTGAGAACATAATGGCCGTTTGTTTTGGGAGTGAGGTCCAGCAGCCGGACGGTTTGATCAATGAAACTTTTCACTGTCCTGTTCACTGGGGAAAAAGAGATGTTGATATTAGGTAGGTAGGGAAATAAGAAGCCGGGTGGATGAATGAATGGATGGGTGTTGTACCTGAGGTGGGGATGGTAAGCGGATTACTTTTATATTCAATTGCCACGTTAATTGTCAGCTCCACTTGCTGTAGCAGTGCAGGGTGGATATCCAGCACTCTGGCATAAACCACGCCCTGGTTTAAAGCGCTTTGTGCATTTTTGTAGCGTGACGTCAGACTGCCAGTGGAAATAGGATGACAGAAATAAATAGGACAAAGCTCAAAGATGTAGATAGTAGTCTTGGTGGTCGGAAACTGGAATAACAAGTTGAATCACAAGTATATTTACAATCTAGACCGGGGGTCAGCAACCCGCGGCTCTAGAGCCACATAGCGCCGCCCTAGTGGCTCCCTGTAGCATTTTTTTTTAAAAAGGATTGAAAACGGAAAAAGATGGGGAAAAATATTTTGTTTTGTTTTAGCATGTTTTTTGTTTGAGGACAAACATGACACAAACCTTGTGTATGCTTCACTGATGACAGTATTTAGTGAACAACGTTTTGTTATACTAATTTTGACGGTTCTTGAACTCACCATAGTGTGGACTGTGACGCAACAGTTTGTTTACAAGTAAAATCTTCCACTCCTTTTTCTCATACTTTGCGTGAATGCACAAAGGTGTGCTTTGATGATGTTATTGACTTGTTGGAGCGCTAATCGGGCTATTTAGGCTAGCTGTATGTACATATTGCATCATTATGCCTAATATGTAGGTATATTTAATCTTCTTTAATTTCCTTTACTTTTATCCTCTTTGTATATAATTTAGTTTTGCATGTCTCATGACACATTATCTGTATGTAATATTGGCTGCATTTCAGATACTTGTTTGTGGGCCATGTTGTTCCAGACCACAGCAAACATTACCTAGCTCGCCAAACAATGTAATAAATCTATTAAAAGAAGACAGCCTGCCGTTTCCTTTAACTTGGACACACACATCTATACCTTTGGCCTTTAAAAAACAGTAATTCCCAGGAGTTATCTCACCTCCTAAGTAGCCTCTGATTTGCTAATAGTTGAAAAGGTTGCAATGTTTTGAGGCCTTTTTTTCCCCCCAACAAAATTTAGTCAGCTTGGGATTTTAAGAATTGGATATCAATGTTTTGAATGTTCCTTGTAACTCTAACCTCAAAAGGCAAAAAAAAAGAATAGTGAAAATAAACACTGTATTGATGTTTTACTTGATGTATACCACCCTAACTTGGCTCAAATGGTACTGGTTCAAAACCAACTCCTGCCATCCTAGTTACGGCCGTTGTGTCCTTGGGCAAGAAACTTCACCCAGTGTGCTCCCAGTGCCGCTCACACGGGCGTATGAATGTTTGGTGGTGGTCAAAGAGGCCATAGGCACAAATCATTCTACCATATTTTTCGGACTATAAGTCACAGTTTTTTTTCATAGTTTGGTCGGGGGTGCGACTTATACTCAGGAGCGACTTATGTGTGAAATGATTAACACATTAGCGTAAAATATCAAATAATATTATTTAGCTCATTGACGTAAGAGACTAAACGTATAAGATTTCATGGGATTTAGCGATTAGGAGTGACAGATTGTTTGGTAAACGTATAGCATGTTCTATATGTTATAGTTATTTGAAAGACTCTTACCATAATATGTTACGTTAACATACCAGGCACGCGCATTTATGCCTCATATAACGTACACTTATTCAGCCTGTTCACTATTCTTTATTTATTTTAAATTGCCTTTCAAATGTCTATTCTTGGTGTTGGCTTTTATCAAATACATTTCCCCAAAAAATGCGACTTATACTCCAGTGCGACGTATATATGTTTTTTTCCTTCTTTATTATGCATTTTCAGCCGGTACGACTTATACTCCGGAGCGACTTATACTTCGAAAAATACGGTAGTCAGCTTTGGCTACAAATGTAGCTTACAATGGTGGGTTCTAACGTCTCACTGTAAACACTACATTCTTCCCTTTGGCAATATTTTCCGGAAATTCTAAATACATTTTCACTGATATGCGGATGACACCCAACTCTACGTCTCAACCAAACCAGATGTTTCTCTTCCTCCTTCCTCCCTTACAGACTGCCTCAGTGAGCTCTCATCCAATTTCCTCCAACTCAATAGTAGTAAAACCGAAATCTTACTTGTAGGTACAAAATCCATTCTAGCCTAAACCAACAGCTTGTCCGTTACTCTCGGCAATTCCTCCGTCCCACCCTCCTCCCAATTTAAGAGTCTGGGTGTCATCCTCGACAGCACACTCTCTTTTCAAGCTCACATAAACAACATTACCCAGTCTGCTTACTTTCATTTACGCAACATTAATCGACTTCGCCCATCCCTAACACCACATACTCGCTCTTGTTTGGTCTCCCTCACAAGTCACTTCACAAACTTCAGCTTCTCCAGAACTCTGCAGCCCGTATAATCACCAGAACCCCTTCAATCCAACACATCACCCCTGTTCTGCAAGAACTCCATTGGCTACCCATCAAACACTGTATCCAATTTAAAATAACTCTCCTCACTTTCAAAGCTACCTTTTTCCGTCATATCTCTCTGACCTGCTCCGTGTCGCCACACCCTCACGTTCCCTAAGATCCTCTTCATCCGTCCATCTCACTGTCCTCTTATATAAACTGTCCACCCGCTCAGCCCCTCATCTTTGGAAGTCATTACCACCAGACCTTTGTATTATAGACTCAATATCCCTCTTTAAATCAAGACTCAAAACACACCTATTCCTTACTGCTTATTCACTGTAAATCTTGTTGTTTTTATCCAATTGATTTTCTTGTTTTGATTTTGTACGGTGTTCTTGAGTGCCCAGAAAGGCGCCTTATTAATAAAATGTATTATTAATATTATTATTATTATTATTAAAGCGCTTTGAGTGTCTGGAAAAGCGTTGTATAAATCTAATCCATTACTATTATTACTAGATGGCAGTAAAAGTACAGACTCAGAGCTTGTTGTCAAATTACTGTACTGTTTTAATTATAACTAATAATTATCATTATAATTACAGAAACTAAACACCACCAAAAACGTCCTATTTGTCCACAAGTTGCAGACATTTTCCATGTATGTTTTACGCTTAAAAATAGTTTGTAAACCTAAATTTACAGTACAGGCCAAATGTTTGGACACACCTTCTCATTCACAACACAACTGATGGTCCCAAGCCCATTGATAAAGGAATACATTCCACTACCGGTAATCAACTCTGATAAGGCACACCTGTGAAGTGAAAACCATTTCAGGTGACTAAGCAGTGATCGGAGCAAAGGGTGGCAATTTTGAAGAAACTAGAATATAAAACATATTTTCAGTTATTTCACCTTTTTTTGTTAAGTACATAACTCCACATGTGTTCATTCATAGTTTTGATGCCTTCAGTGACAATCTACAATGTAAATAGTCATGAAAATAAAGAAAACACATTGAATGAGAAGGTGTGTCCAAACTTTTGGCCTGTACTGTATGTTCCAACACATTTGTGAACTGTTGAGAGGGATCTACAGCGGTCATTTTTGTTGGTAAATAAAAGACGATGAGATCATCATCACACTTCAACATCTCTATCACGTAAATACTGCCTCTTTGCTAGGTCAGCATTGCAAATGAGAATTTGTTCCTAATTGTCTTACCCTGGATAACCATAGGTTAAATATGACATTACCTCGAACAGGGGTGTCAAACTCGTTTTAATTGAGGGCCATATCGCAGTTATGTTTGCCCTCACAGGGTCAATTCTTAATACACACTTGCCTATGCATTTGATGATTTGTTTTTTTATGTACAACAATGTAAAAATATTTTGTAGATTTTACAGTAAAAAACTGACAGGTCAGTCGCAAACATTTTACCGTAAAATTTGCAGTGTTTTTTTCAGCATGTTACTGTAAATGAAAAAAAACAGTACTACTGTTTTTCACGGTACAAAAGTGGCAGCTCAATTGATAGAATGTTACAGTGTTTTTTCCTGTTAATACAAAATGCATTTTTACAGTACAATTCTGGCAATTTAGTTGCCGGATTTTACCGTAAAAACTTAAACTATTGTGAATAACACAACAGTATCACTGTTTTTTACAGTAAAAACCTGGCAGCTCAGTTGCCGGCATTTTAAGGGTCAAAAAACAGTGGTACTGTTTTTCCATGTGCAGTAAAATGCTGTAAAACCACAGTAAATGTAATGAAGTCACTGTAAAATCTGTTTCTGAAATTAGACAATTTGATGAATAACTTGCTTTGAAATCATAAGTCAAGCAGATAAAAAGTATTTATTTCTAGTTTAAGAAAAACATTGTTTGAATGTATGATCATATATTTGTTACATTATAACATTTATGTTTAAAAAATATGCGATTGCATTGAGTACATTACACTACCGTTCAAAAGTTTGGGGTCACCCAAACAATTTTGTGGAATAGCCTTCATTTCTAAGAACAAGAATAGACTGTCGAGTTTCAGATGAAAGTTCTCTTTTTCTGGCCATTTTGAGCGTTTAATTGACCCCACAAATGTGATGCTCCACAAACTCAATCTGCTCAAAGGAAGGTCAGTTTTGTAGCTTCTGTAACGAGCTAAAGTGTTTTCAGATGTGTGAACATGATTGCACAAGGGTTTTCTAATCATCAATTAGCCTTCTGAGCCAATGAGCAAACACAGTGTACCATTAGAACACTGGAGTGATAGTTGCTGGAAATGGGCCTCTATACACCTATGTAGATATTGCACCAAAAAGCAGACATTTGCAGCTAGAATAGTCATTTACCACATTAGCAATGTATAGAGTGTATTTCTTTCAAGTTAAGACTAGTTTAAAGTTATCTTCATTGAAAAGTACAGTGCTTTTCCTTCAAAAATAAGGACATTTCAATGTGACCCCAAACTTTTCAACGGTAGTGTATATTTTCTGTCAAAATGGAAAAAACTAATACATTCAGTAAGAAAATATAAAGTACTCCAATGACACATATTACTCAAGTTTAACATTAAAAATTAAGAAAACGGCAACAATGTATTTTGTAAATAAATATAAAATGTCATCCTTTCCAAATATAACTGTAATAAGGAAATAATACAAAATGTTAGTGAATATCGTTACCTGGGTGTCATTCTAGACCCAACACTTGGCTTTAAAAAAACCTATCAAACAGATGTGCCAGAGTCTTAAGTACAACATAAAAATGTTTAAATGTATCAGGAATTCGTTAACACTGGAGTCAGCTGAAACTTACTTTAATGCAATGATTATGTCTCGTTTTTATTAGAGAGGTCCGATAATATCGGCCGATAAATGCTTTAAAATGTAATATCGGAAATTATCGGTATCTGTTTCAAAAAGTAAAATGTATGACTTTTTAAAAGGCCGCTGTGTACATGGACGTAGGGAGAAGTACAGAGCGCCAATGAACCTTAAAGGCACTGCCTTTGCGTGCCGGCCCAATCACATAATATCTACGGCTTTTCACACACACAAGTGAATGCCACGCATACTTGGTTAACAGCCATACAGGTCACACTGAGGGTGTCCGTATAAACAACTTTAAAAAAATCGATTCGAATTCGAATCGCGATTCTCACGTTGTGCGATTCAGAATCAAATCTCATTTTTTAAAAATCGATTTTTTTATTTTATTTTTTTTTTAAATTAATCAATCCAACAAAACAATACACAGCAATACCATAACAATGCAATCCAATTCCAAAACCAAACCCGACCCAGCAACACTCAGAACTGCAATAAACAGAGCAATTGAGAGGAGACACAAACACCACACAGAGCAAACCAAAAGTAGTGAAACAAAAATGAATATTATCAACAACAGTATCAATATTAGTTACAATTTCAACATAGCAGTGATTAAAAATCCCTCATTGACATTATCATTAGACATTTACTTTATGAGATGCGATGCAAGTGTAAGCCACTGTGACACTGTTGTTAATTTTTTGTATTATTTTTTTTAATTAATGTTTGTAATGATAACATCAATGAGGGATTTTTAATCACTGCTATGTTGAAATTGTTACTAATATTGATACTGTTGTTGATAATATTCATTTTTGTCTCACTACTTTTAGATTGTTCCGTGTCATGTTTGTGTGTCCTCAATTGCTCTGTTTATTGCTATTCTGAATGTTGCTGGGTCGGGTTTTGTTTTGAAATTGTATTGCATTATTATGGTATTGTTGTGTATTGTTTTCATTAAAAAAATTAAAAAAAAAAAAAAAAAAAAAAAAAAAATTAAAAAAAATCGTTTTTGAATTGAGAATCGTGTTGAATTGAAAAAAAAAAATCGATTCTGAATCGAATTGTGACCCCAAGAATCGATTTTGAATCGAATCGTGGGACACCCAAAGATTCCCAGCCCTAATATATACACTACCGTTCAAAAGTTTGGGGTCACGTTGAAATGTCCTTATTTTTGAAGGAAAAGCACTGTACTTTTCAATGAAGATAACTTTAAACTAGTCTTAACTTGAAAGAAATACACTCTATACATTGCTAATGTGGTAAATGACTATTCTAGCTGCAAATGTCTGCTTTTTGGTGCAATATCTACATAGGTGTATAGAGGCCCATTTCCAGCAACTATCACTCCAGTGTTCTAATGGTACAATGTGTTTGCTCATTGGCTCAGAAGGCTAATTGATGATTAGAAAACCCTTGTGCAATCATGTTCACACATCTGAAAACACTTTAGCTCGTTACAGAAGCTACAAAACTGACCTTCCTTTGAGCAGATTGAGTTTCTGGAGCATCACATTTGTGGGGTCAATTAAACGCTCAAAATGGCCAGAAAAAGAGAACTTTCATCTGAAACTCGACAGTCTATTCTTGTTCTTAGAAATGAAGGTTTCCACAAAATTGTTTGGGTGACCCCAAACTTTTGAACGGTAGTGTATATATTATATTTATGCATGAGAACATTTTGTTGTAAACTGTGTGTGTGTTATAATCTTGGTTGTTTTTACAAATGACAGATGTGAACAAGAGCATGTATTGTCTGTGTGATGATGTAAATGAGGTGTGGTTGTATTGTATAATTATGTGTCATTGAAAAGGCATTTCATGACTTTTCTTAGTTTGATTACATGCTATAGTATAATTTGAATGTTATATTTTTTCGCATGATTTTTGTATCTCTTTAATTTAGGTAGCCAGGGACTGCAGATGGAAATGAGCTATTTAGCTATAAGCTGGTACAGAACATACAGTATCTGTCTTTGAGCTTAATGTATCTGTGCATTGTCCCTTCCAATAAAGACTAAACGAAAATACAAACTTCCAGGCTTTTGAGGGCCCAAAAAAATGAGATCTTGTGATCTAGAAGGCTTAGCGCTGTAGACGGCGACAAAAAGTAGGCCTGAGCTACGCTGGAGGACGGTTATTATACAGTTTGAGCAATTAAGAGTGAATATATTGTGACACGTTAGGGATGATGTTTGATAAGGAATTATCGAGTTCGAGCCTATTATGGAATCCTCTTATCGAACTGATTCCTTATCGATTCTCTTATGGAGTCCAGATAGGTTGTTGTATATGGAAAAAAACACACAATATTTGGTTTAACAAAAGCTCACTTTTATTATATAATAAAAAAATAAAATCTAGTAAATAAATAAATATTGACTGTTACCCACCTAAAAAAATAAAATAAAATAAATAAATATTGACTGTTGTTACCCAAAGTATATTAAGTGGGATTTTTCAGAGAAACAAATATATACAGTAACACAAAAACAAGCTGTCTCTGTGATCACTATAGGTGTATGAATAATAAGATTAAGGAACACGTTCCATTTACGCCATTCAACATGTGAAAAACAGAGCTGATATAACGCTACCTTTTCTACATGTCAAACTAAAATTATTCACTCACGCCATTTATTTTACAATTTTGTTAATTTACCAAAACCAAATGCGCATAATGCCTGGTTCACACCAACGGCGCTTGCCGCGCTTTAAAGCGGCGAGCAAAGCGCCGTCATTTTTGTCAATTTTTCCACGAATATCCTGATCTCCAAAGTAATGTTATGCTTTGATACGCTCTGATACGAATTAGTACGAATTATTTCCCGCTTTGTTACCGTTCCTCACGATTTGATGCCGCTTTGATACGCTTTAAATCACGCTTTGATACGTTTTATTACGCTTTATTGAACTTTATTACGCTTTGATGCGATCCTGACTCTTTAAATCAGGCTCTGACACGATTATCAAGCTCCGTTGTGCATTGTTACGCCCTGTTACGCATTGGAATTATAGAGGTCGCCGATGTCACTCCAGCGGTATATAAAGATGCAGCATATGCACAAAGTCATTGCATCTTTGGCTCCCGAACAGGATGGCAGAGCAACAAGATCAAGAAGTTCTAGGTGTACCAGAGCATGATCTATCCGAAGAAGACATGATGTTTGTCTCCCTTTTGTATAACTACATCTTAACCCTTGAGGCGGAGGAGAGGGAGGAAGAACAGCCAAGACAAGGGGAGGTTGACCGACGAGCAGGAGGGAGAACACCGTTTATCCGGAGCTGCGGTGGCGACTGGGGTCCGCGCTTTGAACCAAGATCTGTTAAGCTTTCTGTCTCGCCTCTTGGTGAGGGTGGTCACATTTTTCCCTGCTCCTCCTCCTTCCCGCTTGCTTTCTTGTGTCCTTGTCTGAACTTTTTGAAGCCTCTTTTCTTGAGCTGTCCTCAAATCTAAACATCAAAATTAATTTGATCAACTGGACTCTCGACGCAATTGACAGTCTTTTCGACAAGGAAAAGAGGTTCGGGGGAGCCTGGCTGCCCTGATGGAACCATTGCTGCGGGGTACGTGAGAGATTCCTGGAATACTTGGAGAATCATGTGCCTCTCAGTCCTTTCCATCGAGGACGTGGAAGACATCTACCTATTTGGAGCCGTGATCGCAGGGCATTTGCTGATTGGGCTGGGCATTGCTCTGCTGTATCGTCAAATTCGGAAGACGATGGCAGCCACTCAAGGGGCCAACAGGCTGTTCAACGCAATGGAAGGATTGGGTCGTGCTGTGGGATCACAGACTGGAGCGATTGCTGATTTGAATCGCAAAATGGATTCCATCTTGATGAAGTTTGCAGAGAAAGAATACATTGGAATTGTCAGAGCCAGCATACAGAGCAGGAATGTCATTGTTTTGACTGCTCGAAGAAAAAACAACATCTTAATCTACGATTTGACTCCCTCGAATGGCCTTGAGGAACAGGCTGTTTGAAAACACTCCCCTGAGGACTCCTCAAAGATGGACGCTTTTGACCTTCCCTTTTTTTCAAAAGCACCTGGGTCGGACTCTTGAACTCTTGAACTCTTGGGGCCGGCCTCGGCCCATAAAGACAATTCCAACATCTCACCCAAGTTAATTGGGCATACATGCGCGCACACACCCCTCCCCAAATCAACGCCTTCACCACTGCTTAATTTCCTCCGGGGTTGTGGGGGCTGAGTAGCGCTCAACAGCAGCTGCCGGCCTCCAGGGTCCTGTTGGATGACTCTGTTGCGAGTTGTTGTGATTACATGTACCATGTTTATGTGTGCCATGCTATGTGAGGTTTTTTTCCTCGGACTCAGTCTGGACCATTCCTGAGGGTCCAGCCTCAGACTGATATTTTTTTTACTCTTCCCCCCTTTCCCAATGTCACCTTTTCCCCACCTTTTTAAGGAGCGCCCTGAGTGGCTGATCCGTTGGCGGTCCCGTCTTGTCTCCCTGTAACGTATGTCTGCTCTTAGCGGGATTGTGCCGAAAATGTAATTTCAGTTCTTATGTGTCTTGTACATGTTAAGAATGGACAAATAAAGCTGCTCTCTGCTCTCTTTCCTAGCTTTGCTGAGCTTTCTCACGCTTTTATACGCTCTCGGCGCTTTATTCCATTCTTGACAGAGCGCCAAAGTTTTTTAAACCGTTTAAAAATTTTTGCCGATCTTGCAGCATGTCCCGCTTCACTACACGCTTTCCCACGATCCATTACGACCCTCGCGCTTTAATCGCGCTTTGTTACGCTTTAACGCCGCTTTGCATGCCGCTTTAAAGCGCCGTTAGTGTGAACCTAGCATAAATATTACATATTACAGGCTTTTTGGTGGACAGAAAAAGAAGGCATTATTACATACTTGGATGCTGCTTGGCAAAATGCAGCCATGGTTCTGGTGCTACCTTGTGGAGTATCGATCAGTTTGATGGTCCATTGATCCTGATGTGCAAGAGAAGTGTTTAGGACTGATGTTCCATCATCTTTTTTTGTATTCTTTTTTAAAAAAATAAACTCTTTAGGGTACTCACCATCACCACGCCATCCGTCTGTGTGTTGGAGCGAGTCAGTTTGTGGACAGGAACACTCAGGTCACATGAGAACCTTGTTTTGCTCTGGGCAAGCGAGACATGCTGCCTGGGGATTATGGGAGGGGACACGAGCAAAGTTGTGCTCGGGACTCGGACGGGAGGACGAGGGGCTATTGGAGGTTTATTTGTTCCTTTGTCAACAGCCTCTTTAAGACTTCCTTGAGCCCTGAGCTGGTTTGGGGGCTCAGGCTGAGACTGAGGCAGTTGTTCGTTGGAAAAAAACTCAATATCCTCGTAAAGATGCGATTCATCTTCAGTCAGAGATTCTGAGGGGGTGAAGATGCTTGCATATTGTCTTTGGACGGTTTTACGAGGTGGTACAGGTGGCGGTCCAAGAGATTGGCTATTTGTTGGTCCATGGGATGGGTGATATGGCGATCCAAATGATGGGCTATATAGTGGTGCAGATGGCTCCATTACATTATATTCTAGTCAAGGGTCTAGAATAATTGTGGGAAACACTGCAAGAAAGAATCACATGATCAGATTGTGAGACAGCAATTTATGACAGAAGCTGAGGCTCTTGATCATGGGTGTTCACTTCACACCTGTGAAGTGAAAACCATTTCAGGTGACGACCTCTTGAAACTCATCCAGAGAATCCCAAGAGTGTGCGAAAAATTAATCAGAGCAAAGGGTGGCTATTTGGAAGAAACTAGAATATAAAACATGTTTTCAGTTATTTCACCTTTTTTTGTGAAGTACATAACTCCACATGTGTTCATTCATAGTTTTGATGCCTTCAGTGACAATCTACAATGTAAATACCGTATTTCCTTGAATTGGCGCAGGGAATATAGTATTCGCACGTCTAGAATTACTGCCGGGTCAAACTCGTTTTTCAAAAGAATTAACGCATGCTTGGCCTTATCGCCGGTTTATTATTGAAGCTGGATCAAATTCGTTTCGCAAAATATTAATTTTATTATCGCATGTCTATAATTTTCGCCGGGTCAAACTCGTTTCGCAAAATATTTAACATATGTCTAGAACTTCCACCGGGTCAAATTCGTTACGTCACGAGTGACGCATCTGTCCTCATTTTCAAAATGGAGGAAGCTGCTTTCAGATTGAGTGAGCCTATGGCTTTGCACTTTGTTTATATTATATATATGTTTTTTTGCATTCTATTTTAGTTACTTGGAATTTATAACCCCCTGGCGCTGCTTTGTATTCTTTTTGTACTGTTTTGTACTACTTTTGTACTTATTTGATTGTTGAAATGTTGAAATGTATAAATAAAACTTAAAAAAAAAAAAAAAAAAAAAAAAAAAAAAAAGGAAGCTGCTTTCAGTAGTTTACAATCGCACAAAGGAAAAAAGATAAAGAGCTTTTCAGTAGGATTTAAGGTCCAAGCTATTGAATACCGGTACAGTATGTTAAAGAGAACAGTAAGCAGCTATGTTTTATTAATATACCGTAGCTGCGTGTGTGAAATACTGTATAAGTCATTAAATGACTCCCGCCTCCTGGTGGTAGAGGGCGCTGCCGCGCTAGTGATCCTTCTTGCGACTTCCGGTACTGCAGAAGAAGTGAACACACGCAGCAACAGATTTTTTTTCTTTTAACAAGGATTACATACCGGTATCTAAAATAAAACAGTTTTCTAAACTGGACTTTCAATCGAAGCAGGATGTAATAATTAAAGGAATATCTCCATCGAAACAGAGACTTTTAAAACTGAAGAAAGAAAATAAGGAAGACTTCTATAAACAAGTTATCGATGCTTTTGGTCAGAAGGAGCTGCAAATGGACTCCATTTATAAGTACAGGTAAGACCATAATAACGTTTTTTTAATTAAATGTGCTTTTCATGATGGTATGCTTACATCACACTCAAAGCGCACGCCTAAATTTTATGGATTCCTTTTGGTAAACGCCGGAGTGAGAAGAGGTTTTAAAATAATTACCGCATGCACGGCCATCCCGCCGGTTTCCGGTAAACGCAGGAGTGACAGGAGGTTTTAAATTAATTAACGCCCCTGCGGCTATTCAAGGAAATACGGTAGTCATGAAAATAAAGAAAACGCATTGAATGAGAAGGTGTGTCCAAACTTTTGGCCTGTGCTGTACATTCTTAAAATACGATTAAAGAAAAACATTAAAAAGTGGAATAAATGAGCAAACAGGTGAAATGTAACAAGACACAATTGCAATGTTGACTCTAATAGCAAGAAACTGCCACAAAGGCTGTTATTTTCTTTGAAGCTGTCATTGCTCAAAAAATAATAAAATCAAAATCAATGCGGTTATAAAATCATTGACGCATTACATATTTTGTGTGTTTGCCATATGTAAAAAAACAAAGTTTTCTTTGACAAAGGGGATAAAAGAAACAAAATCAATAAAAAATACAAATAAATTATAATCGTCGGATAGATTTGAAGTGGATTTAGAGACTTGAGAGTTTAAAGTAAAAAATACAAATTGTATGACTTATTTGAACACTTTCAAGAGCGGGGCCCTTTTGGATCGCCAACATTTTTATTGAGATGTTTTTTTTTTTTTAATGCTGTCATTGATCAAAAAATAATAATGAATTAAAATCAATGGTGTTATGCATTATTGACCTATGTAAGGCTGCAATTACTTCACATTAGATATTCAGCTTTGACATTTTTTTGGGGGGGGGGGCAATATTGCATATTTTGTGTTTTTGCTAGAGATGATAAATGCGTTAAAATGTAATATCGGAAATTATCGGTATCGTTTTTTTTATTATCAGTATCGTTTTTGTTTTGTTTTTTGTTTTTATTAAATCCACATAAAAAACACAAGATACACTTACAATTAGTGCACCAACCCAAAAAACCTCCCTCCCCCATTTACACTCATTCACACAAAAGGGTTGTTTCTTTCTGTTATTAATATTCTGCTTCCTACATTATATATCAATATATATCAATACAGTCTGCAAGGGATACAGTCCGTAAGCACACATGATTGTGCGTGCTGCTGCTCCACTAATAGTACTAACCTTTAACAGTTAATTTTACACATTTTCATTAATTACTAGTTTCTATGTAACAGTTTTTATATTGTTTTACTTTCTTTTTTATTCAAGAAAATGTTTTTAATTTATTTATCTTATTTTATTTTATTCATTTTTTGGTCCTTATCTTCACCATACCTGGTTGTCCAAATTAGGCATAATAATGTGTTAATTCCACGACTGTATATATCGGTTGATATCGGTATCGGTTGATATCGGTATCGGTAATTAAAGAGTTGGACAATATCAGCATATCGGATATCGGCAAAAAGCCATCCCTAGTTTTTGCCATTAAAAAAAAGGGTTTTGACAAATAGGGCATGAAACATTATATATCGACAGACCTGAAATGATTTAGAGCAGGGGTGTCAAACTCGTTGTCATTGAGGGCCACATCGCAGTAATAGCTGCATTTAGACGGCCGCTTTTTAAAAATTAATGACAATTATGCATGCGGGCAATAACCTATGATTAATCAAAATTCCAATTGATCTGATAGCGTCAAGTAGATTACACTTCAAAACATGATTTGACATTCAGTCTGATGTAGGATGAACTTGAAAATATTAGTTGAGGTAACGTTAAAATAAGTTATACTTATATAGCGCATCACTGTACCTGCAACCATACAGTACATACACTACAGGCCAAAACGGAGACCCTTCCGGTTCCAAGGGACCAATTTTAATTATAACTAATAATTATAGTTATAATTACAGAAACTAAACACCACCAAATAACGTCCTTATTGTCCACAAGTTGCTGACATTCTCTATGTATGTTTTATGCTTAAAAATAGTTTGTAAACCTAAATTTACAGTACAGGCCAAAAGTTTGTACACACCTTCTCAATTACAACACAACTGATGGTCCCAACCCCATTGATAAAGCAAGAAATTCCACTAATCAACACTGATAAGGCACACCTGTGATGTGAAAACTATTTCATGTGACTACCTCTTGAAGCTCATCGAGAGAATGCCAAGAGTGTGCAAAGCAGTAATCAAAGCAAAGGGTGGCTACTTTGAAGAAACTAGAATATAAAACATGTATTCAGTTATTTCACCTTTATTTGTTAAGTACATAACTCCACATAAGTCCACATCATAGTTTTGATGCCTTCAGAGACAATCTACAATGTAAATAGTCATGAAAATAAAGAAAACTCATTAAATGAGGAGAAGGTGTGTCCAAACTTTTGGCCTGTACTGTATGTTGGGCTGCAAATGACCCCCGGGCCACACTTTGGACACTCATGATCAAGAACCTTTTTTTTGTTAAGTACATAACTCCACATGATAGACATTTTTTTCCTGTCAAAATCGAAATAATTATTTGCATTTAGTAAAAAAAAAAGGAAGTATTTTATTAACACACATTTTTTTTAGGCTTTCGTGGGCCACACACAAAGATGTGGGGGGCCAGCAAACTCATCCCGCGGGCCGGATAAAACCTGTTCGCGGGCCGTACGTTTGATACCCCTGGTTTAGAAGATACGCACTTTTTCCTCAAAAAAATCGAAATAATTATTTGCATTTAGTAAAAAAAAAAAAAGGAAGAATTTTATTAACACACATTTTTCCCAGGCTTTCGCGGGCTACACACAAAGATGCGGGGGCCCCAGGCCTTCAGTTTGACACCTGTGATCTACAGATTTAAGCTTTGAATGAAAAACAATTACATAAAATAAATATACGATTTATACAGGCTTAGGCTGCTGCCCCCGCGACCCGATCTTGGATAAGCGGAAGAAGATGGATGGATGGACTTATTCATAACATTTTCATTACTGGGACCCTTCCGGTTCCAAGGGACCAAAACTGAAGGGAGCCCCTCAAAGTTTTAAATAAAATGTACAGATGGGCCCCCGCATGCTTTACATTTTTTAGTGCGCGGCCCTCGATGGAAAAAGTTTGGACACCCTTCTCTTGATTAATCAGTAACAGCATTTCAAATCTTAACAGGAAATGTTGCAGGGCGCCAACGACTGGACTATTTTCTTTTGTTTACACATGTTTAAAAAAACATGGCAGCCACATGAAATACGCACAATTGAAGGAAATATTACAACTTCCAATGTAGTGTAGTGTAGTAATCTCATACAATTTCAGCTGAGCAAAATATTACAGACGCGTACAAACGTATTAAAAACACCATTATATTAGAAGAAATCAAACAAATACATGGCATTAGTAACCTACCATTGAAGCTGGGGTTGAAGAGACGAGAAGCACATCACGCTCGGCGAGTTTAACCTGAAGACTTCTTTGCTTTATTCTTGGCTCCTCCCACTTTCTTCCCCTGTCCACAACAATGACAATACTCCCCCTAGTGGAGGACTACTAATATTACACCGGGCAGAAGCAGACCGACAGCAATTTTCTTCCCATCACAAAACCCTTCCTAGACCCCATTTACTTCCGGGGTCATTTCTGCTTACGTCAGTTCCTCTTATTCACGTCATTTCCTCTCACGTCATTGCCAGCGATCGATAAATCCAAATCTCCTGAAAATGGTGGTGTCACTGGATGATATTCGTCTTTATCTGTCCCAGGGGACTTATGTCAAACACCAGCAGGCTTCGCAACTTTTCAAGCGGAGTGTTAGGGCCGCTGCTGCGAACTTCTGTCTTCGTGGTAACGTGCAAAAAATATTAATTAATATATAATACTGTTAAATGTCCGTACTACTTTAAATCAACATTATTGTTGAAACCATTTCACTAATATTAATTCATATATAATACTGTTAAATGTCTGTACTTTAAATCAACATTATTGTTGAAACATTTCAGTAATATTAATTAATATATAATGTTAAATGTCTGTACTTTAAATCAACATTATTGTTGATAATTCAGACGTTTTGTTAACGCTGTATTATAAAAAAAAGAGTCAAACGAAGTGCTATCGATCGCTGTCAATGACGTAAGAGGAACTGACGTAAGCGGAAATGACGCCGGAAGTAAATGGGGGTTAGGAAGGTTTTTGTGATGGGAAGAAAATTGGCGTGACACATCCATTGAAATACCGTATTTAAAAACGAATAATTACATACAGCACTAATATGTCATTGTTTTAGTATATTTGATTGTGCATGGGAAATTATTAATAACGTTATAATTTGTTTAAATTAAATATATAGTAAGTTTTTTGGGTTCAATTTCAACTTTTCTAGACCAAAAATCACTTCATATTCTCCACTGCTCGCTAGTGTTACCATATCTGAGTTATTGTGTAGAAATATGGGGTAATAGCTACAAGTGTGCGCTTCATTCACTAACGGTGTTACAAAAAAGATCAATTAAAATAATACATAATGTTGGATATGGCAGCACGGTGACAGAGGGGTTAGTGCAGGGGTCACCAACCTTTTTGAACCAAGAGCTACTTCTTGGGTAGTGATTAATGCGAAGGGCTACCAGTTTGATACACACTTAAATAAATTGCCAGAAATAGCCAATTTGCTCAATTTACCTTTAACTCTATGTTATTATTAATAATTAATGATATTTACACTTAATTGAACGGTTTAAAAGAGGAGAAAACACGAAACAAATGACAATTAAATTTTGAAACATAGTTTATCTTCAATTTCAACTCTTTAAAATTCAAAATTCAACCGAAAAAAAGAAGAGAAAAACTAGCTAATTCAAATGTTTTTGAAAAAATTAAATTTATGGAACATCATTAGTAATTTTTCCTGATTAAGATTAATTTTAGAATTTTGATGACATGTTTTAAATAGGTTAAAATCCAATCTGCACTTTGTTAGAATATATAACAAATTGGACCAAGCTATATTTCTAACAAAGACAAATCATTATTTCTTCTAGATTTTCCAGAACACAAATTTTAAAAGAAATTCAAAAGACTTTGAAATAAGATTTAAATTTGATTCTACAGATTTTGTAGATTTGCCAGAATAATTTTTTTGAATTTTAATCATAATAAGTTTGAAGAAATATTTCACAAATATTCTTCGTCGAAAAAACAGAAGCTAAAATGAAGAATTAAATTAAAATGTATTTATTATTCTTTACAATAAAAAAAATAAATTGACTTGAACATTGATTTAAATTGTCAGGAAATAAGAGGAAGGAATTTAAAAGGTAAAAAGGTATATGTGTTTAAAAATCCTAAAATCATTTTTAAGGTTGTATTTTTTCTCTAAAATTGTCTTTCTGAAAGTTATAAGAAGCAAAGTAAAAAAATTAATGAAATTATTTAAACAAGTGAAGACCAAGTCTTTAAAATATTTTCTTGGATTTTCACATTCTATTTGAGTTTTGTCTCTCTTAGAATTAAAAATGTTGGGCAAAGCGAGACCAGCTTGCTAGTAAATAAATACAATTTAAAAAATAGAGGCAGCTCACTGGTAAGTGCTGCTATTTGAGCTATTTTTAGAACAGGCCAGCGGGCTACTCATCTGGTCCTTATGGGCTACCTGGTGCCCGCGGGCACCACGTTGGTGACCACTGGGTTAGTGCATGTGCCTCACAATACAAAGGTCCTGAGTTCAATCCCGGGCTCAGTTTGCATGTTCTCCCCGTGACTGCGTGGGTTCCCTCCGGGTACTCCGGCTTCCTCCCACCTCCAAAGACACGTACCTAGGGATAGGTTGATTGGCAACACTAAATGGTCCCTCGTGTGTGAATGTGAGTGTGAATGTTGTCTATCTGTGTTGGCCCTGCGATGAGGTGGCGACTTGTCCAGGGTGTACCCCGCCTTCCGCCCGAATGCAGCTGAGATAGGCTCCAGCAACCCCCGCGACCCCGAAAGGGACAAGCGGTATAGAAAATGGATGGATGGATAATGTTGGATATAGAGAACATACAAACCCTTTATTTATTAAATCACAATTATGGAAATTCAACGATTTGGTGCATTTGCAAACAGCAAAAATGATGTAGAAAGCAAACTATAACCTGCTACCCAAGAATGCACAACAATTCTTCTCAACAAAAGAGAAATATGACCTTAGAGGAAAATCTAATTGAAAACATTTGTATGCTCGTACAACACTTAAAACTTTTAGTATATCAGTATGTGGAATTAAATAATGGAATGGATTAAGCAAAGAAATCAAACAAAGCAGCAATATGATTCAGTTTAAGAGACTGTTCAAACTACAAGTGTTCACAAAGTACACAGAACAAGAATTATGATAAACATCTAAAACCCTTTTTTTTATTGAGACAAAGATTATTTATGTAAGTAATATTTGTATGCTTACTATGGTGTATTATTTATTTATTATTAATTTTTTCACTGTTCTGTTACAGAGAACAAGGAAATTGCTACGGTATGAAAAGGGGTAGGATTAAATAAGCTCTGCTTCTTCCTACTCCTTTTCGGACGTGCTGTAATGAAACAACTGGAATTGTGTGATGCATTACATTGTATCGTATGCATGTTCCACATACACTGAAACTGAACAGAACAGAACTTTAATTCAAGTTAGCAAATAAGGTTCCTTGGCATTGTCTTGAATTTAACTCACATAACATGAAACAAAATAGACATCAGCCACATTACAACAAGAGCTGTGTAACAAATTGTGAACTATAATCACAACACCAAACGTTAACGTTAATCTGACTGTGTCGATGAAAAATGAGCAGAGTTTAATTTGGAGCCCCCCCATTACAAAAAAAAAATTCACAGTTTTGTACAATTGTTATATATTTTTTTGAAGTCAAACTTGAATTTTATTTGATGCATGTTTTGAACTAAATGATTTAATGATAAATAGATTGTTCAATAACTAATTATATTTGGTGTAAAATAACAATTTTAACATCATTAAAACATACATTTCTAATTCATCCTACTGCATCGAGAACCGGGCCCCAGTGACACTGCCTTTCCAGTGCCCCTAACACCGTGCGCCACAGGGGCCAGTGAGATAATGAGGGGACAGGTTTCTATTATATTCTTATCAGTGACTGAGCTGGAAGGGGCTGGAAAAAAATGTGTGTTAAAATTTCATATGATGCGCCTTGTCATGAATATATTTACATTTTACACGTGCTTCTTCACACAAAATGGGTTGTGCGGCCTACCCACAGTGACTGATCTGTGGTCCGAATAATAATAATAATAATAATAATAATAATAATAATAATAATAAGAGTGTTTTGAGATAAAAGCTGTCTCTCTGCTAAATGTTATGTTTTATATCAAATACCACAGTGACCCCCATGAGATATGCCTAAAACATTTAATTTATTGTTATTATATTAATTCAAAAATAAATCATCAAAAACATGACCAAGCTTGTCCCCAACTAGGCAATAATAATAAAATAAAATAATGTTCAAACGGCGGACATTTAGCTATAAAAGTATGAAAGGGCTGCTGATGGTGTGTTTGACGGTACCGTAGAAGTCCACTTTCCAAGGTGCTGTACATTATTATCACATGACTTCAAAACGTACTGTAGTTGCTAGTGCTGCATTCAATTGTATTGTTTTTATACAATATATCTAAAAGGTATTTTTTCTTTTTACATGTTAAAATGATTTCAATTCACTTCAATGGGAGACGTTGATTTGAGATATAGTCACAGAAACTCGTAAATTGAGGTACTAATGTACTTTGGACTGTATTTTGCAGTACCCAATGTTGTGACCAGTGAAATATACACAACCATTTGTTACAGTACATATACTATAATTAAAAAAGGTACACTTGATCGTCGGTAATTAAGTGTAATCACTTCCTCATCCGATGAAAACAAAGCCACTGCACTCCTTCATCAGGAATGTTATTGAACAGGTTGGTAGCAGGTTTCTACGTACGGTTACTTTCGTTCTCTGTCCAAAGGCCTTCTTCAGCAGGAAGCAATGTCATCCACACTCAATATCCATACACTTAAAGAGTGATGAGGCGACGGCCCGTCACTGAATGTGTCACAAAGGTGCAACGTGGAGGCCGCACACACAGGAGGGGGTTTGGAGGAGGAGAGTAAGCACATGAAAATGCATCCCAACCAAACTACTCCTCACATTTCACCTCAAGATACAGACAGCGGATTTGTTGCCTACGCCGCCGTTATCCCTTTTGTCGTCCTCACCCTGGTTGCATGTGTGGCAGCCTTGGTAAGAACCTGCACCTATCTTCCTCTTTCATGGTCAATCACATGACTGCATCAATGTTTGCGCACCCTCAGGTTCTTTATATCAAAAGGAGAATGAGGTGAGATGTATTTTTTGTTGCTGTACTCACAATGCTTGAAGATTATTCAAGGCCGTCATTCTGGACATTCTTTGCGTCAGGTTAGATGAGCTCCGCCACAGACTGATTCCAGTGTACAGCTACGACCCTGCAGAGGAAGACCATGCCTGGAAACACGGTGCACCGGACAGTGAGGAAGAGCTGGCTGTATGTAATATTTAGCAGCAATAATAACATACTGTATTTTTCGGACTATAAGGCACACTTAAAATCCTTTCATTTTCTCAAAAATCGACAGTGCGCCTTATAACCCGGTGCGCTTAATGTACGGAATAACTCCTGTTGTCATACTAGCCAACCCTCCCGATTTTCCCGGGAGACTCCCGAATTTCACTGCCCCTCCCGAAAATCTCCCGGCCCGTGGCATAGGCCGTATAGGCAAATGCTAAGGGCGCCGTCCATCAGGGGGCGCCACGCCAGTGCCACAAATGTTGGACGGAAAAAAAAAAAAAAAAGTTGGTACTATTATTACTAAATACAAAAAATAATCCCACGTTAATTAAAATGCAAAGTAAAGCCTATTTAATGGAAATATAATTTGTAACAATATTAAACGCCCCCCTTCCCCCCGCACGGTGCGCCCCCTCCCTTCCCGTATCATGACTCTTTTTGGACGTCACCACATCAAAAAATGAACACAAGATGTCAAAACGGCCAAAACTGTCAGGTGCCCGGGGAAGAAAAAAGTGAAAAGAAGAGGAGGAGAAACGAGAAAAAACAGAGGTAGCAGGTAGGTAACGTTAGCCTACATAAAATTATTTGTCTGTTACAGAATGTGATAGTAACCTGGCTTTTTAGCATTAAGCTAATGTTACATGATTCGGCAATTGCTAATCAATAAATAGCTAGTTCTGTTTTAACGTCGGGTTAATATTGTTAGGTAATTACAGTACTCCCACCTTGGAACGGCGTGGCGAAGTTGGGAGAGTGGCCGTGCCAGCAATCTGAGGGTTACTGGTTCAATCCCCACCTTCTACCATCCTAGTCACGTCCGTTGTGTCCTTGAGCAAGACACTTCACCCTTGCTCCTGATGGGCCTGGTTAGCGCCGTGCATGGGAGCTCCCGCCATCAGTGTGTGAATGTGTGTGTGTGAATGGGTGAATGTGGAAAATAGTGTCAAAGCGCTTTGAGTTCCTCAAAAAGGTAGAAAAGCGCTATACAAGTACGACCCATTTACCATTTACCATTTACACTCCTCAGGGACATTTGTATTAGATCTTTTAAGCAGGTGTTTTTTGTTTACATTGTTATTGCCTTCTGGTTAGCTAATGTTTGCCCTGCAGGTAATAGTCACTTTTCCACCCCTTTATATATTAGGTATAGTTGTAAGCCTAGTTGTTAAAGTGCACATCATTAATGTTAATTAAGCAATATCACATGAGAGGGAATGCTGTTTTTTGATTTGAGCACTGCTGTGATTCGGTTAAAGATAATCATAACATAACATTCTCATATAATATGTTAATTTGCTTTCTTTAAGTAAAAAAAAAGGTCAAAGACAAAGCTATTCGGTTTCTTGGGAGTATATACACTTCACTGCCGATGTGGGGGGGCGCCACCTAAAATCTTGCCTAGGGCGCCAGATTGGTTAGGGCCAGGCCTGTCCCGGGGCAACCATTCTCCCGAATTTCTCCCGATTTCCACCCGGACAACAATATTGGGGGCGTACCTTAAAGACACTGCCTTTAACGTTCTCTCTCACCTGAAACCTTCACCCCTTAACAGCCGCATGCTGTCCAGGCGTCCGCTTTTCCTCCATATAAACAGCGTACCGGCCCAGTCACATAATAATGTAGCGTAGGACGGGTTTAACAACGATCTTTACTCGAAGATGTCAAGAAATGCTGACACGTTGTATAAACTTTTAACTGGTTTAATGATAACGCAAGGCATACTTGGTCAACAGCCATACAGGTCACACTGAGGGTGGATGTATAAACAACTTTAACACTGTTACAAATATGCACCACACTGTGAACCCACACCAAACAAGAATGACAAACACATTTCGGGAGAACATCCGCACCGTAACACAACATAAACACTACAGAACAAATACCCAGAACCCCTTGCAGCACTAACTCTTCCGGACGCTACAATAACATCTACGGCTTTTGGAGCTCAGTGCACAATTGCACACACAACAAGAAGGAGACGAAGCACAAGAACAAAAGGAGAGACATGGCGACGAGGAGTAAGAAGAAGAAATACTCTTGCAAGTTCCAAAATGATTGGAAAAAGAATTTCATTTCATCCAGAAAAGCTCGAAGGGAAGGGGTATGCTGCCTGCACCTCAACCCCGCCCCCCAACACCCCCCAACACCCCCATCTCCCGAATTCGGAGGTCCCAAGGTTGCATACTTGCCAACCCTCCCGTTTTTAGCGGGAGAATCCCGGTATTCAGCGCCTCTCCCGACAACCTCCCGGCAGAGATTTTCTCCCGACAAACTCCCGGTATTCAGCCGGAGCTGGAGGCCACGCCCCCTCCAGCTCAATGCGGACCTGAAACTGAGTGGGGACAGCCTGTTCTCACGTCCGCTTTCCCACAAAATAAACAGCTTGCCTGCCCAAAGACGTCATAACATCTAGGGCTTTTATAGAGTGCACAACTGCGCACACAACAAGGAGACGAAGCAGAAAAATGAGGAAATTACAGACATGGCGGCCGAAATGATATACTCATCATGAACGGAGAAGTTAAACAGGACAATACTGCCATCTAATGGATAGCCACTGGAACACTGAAATTCAAGTATTATTTTTTTTCTATGTAAATAAAATAAAAATAAAAATATATATATATAGCTAGAATTCACTGAAAGTCAAGTATTTCATACATATATATATATATATATATATATATATATATATATATATATATATATATATATATATATATATATATATATATATATATATATACATATATATAAATATATACATATATATATATATAAATATATATAAATATATACATATATATATATATATAAGTATATATATACATATATACATATATATATATACACATACATACATACATACATACATACATATATATATATATATATATATATATATATATATATATATATATATATATATATATATATACATACATACATACATACATACATATATATATATATATATATATATATACACACACATACATACATACATACATACATACATACATACATACATACATACATACATACATACATACATATATATATATATATATATATATATATATATATATATATATATATATATATATATATATATATATATATATATGAGATACTCGAGTTGGTGAATTTTAGTTGTAAATAACCACACCCCCAACCACAACCCCCACCCCCAAACCCCCCACCCACCTCCCGATATTGGAGGTCTCAAGGTTGGCAAGTATGCAAGGTTGGCAAGTATGCCTGCTGTGCTCACCGACCTCGAAGCAATTTGGTACATGGTGTAATGATAAGTGTGACCAGTAGATGGCAGTCACACATAAGAGATACGTGTAGACTGCAATACGACGCCAGTAAACATCACCAAAACGTTATATGTTCCATTGAAGATAAAGAACATTACACACGGCACTCAAAAATCTGTCAAAATGTTTTAGTATGACTTTGAAGCCGCACCGCTTGATGGATTGTCGGCCCATTGCGGTACCGTAGTCAGAGATACAAGTGTTACTATGGTGTGTCTATAAGGACCGCAAAATGGCACCCCCAGTATTATACAAAGGCAACTTTTCTTACCTTCTGGTACCTGCTGATCTGTACTTGGGATCTGCATAAGTCCTGAAAATTTGCGCAAGTCCGCCACTGTAGTCCGTGGCGTTGTTGTTGTCGATAAGCTTCTTCTTTTTCTCTATCTTCTTGTTATGGGACATTCATCCTCCGCTGTTGCCATTTCTACTATAAAGTAGTGTAAAGTTGTAACTTATGTCTCGCTATGGAAGCGCTAAAAACTACCGGTGTAGTGCGTTTACATTATTCACCCAAGGCACTTTAGTTACGAGAGAGTTACGGGCGGACGTTTTTTTTTACGGGACACATTTCCGGCGTTGTTGCACCACGGATGAGGAGATGCTGCTCCGTTGTTGATTGAAGTAAAGTCTGAATGTCATTAAAACAGTTAGGTTGAGTCAGGTACTGCTATGTTGGATTAAAAGCATACATGCTTTTAATCCAATATAGCAGTACCACCTCAGAAAACCCTTGGCTCTCCAAGTACCACCATAATGACCAACATTAAAATACAGTAGCATAGTAGGACTAAGTATTCATTAAAAACAAGGCAGAGGTTTTTTATCTAACAAGCATATTCAATATTTTTGGCACAGTTTGAACAGTAACACTGTTAGAATATAGAAAAATTAAACACTGTACTTTAATCAAGTGATTATTTGGCGTACCACTAGATAGAGCGTGCATTCCTCTACAATGCACTGCAATGTAGTATTGCTGCCTGAAGCTGAGCCAATCAGAGGCCACGGTACTGAACAACGCGCTCTGATTGGTTTGTTCTTCTCTAGTGGCCAATATTACTGTAGTATTTATATTTTTTATATATCAGTCCATTTCAGGCCATATTTATGCTTGAAAATACTTAATTTTGGAAAAACTTATTTTAGAATATGCTTTAAAAAAAATATCCCGAAAAAATCTGTGATGTGGTAAATGCCGTAATATTTGCAGCGTGGTGTAGCAAAGGACAACGGTATATTTAAAGGCCTACTGAAAGCCACTACTAGCGACCACGCAGTCTGATAGTTTATATATCAATGATGAAATCTTAACATTGTAACACATGCCAATACGGCCGGGTTAACTTATAAAGTGACATTTTAAATTTCCCGCTAAACTTCCGGTTGGAAACGTCTATGTATGATGACGTATGCGCGTGACGTCACGACGGCAACGGAAGTATTCGTACCCAATGTGTCACCATACAAACTGCTCTGTTTTCATCGAACAATGCCACAGTATTCTGGACATCTGTGTTGGTGAAGCTTTTGCAATTTGTTTAATGAACACTGGAGACTGCAATTAAGAAAGTTGTAGGTGCGATCGGTGTATTAGCAGCGGACTACAGCAACACCAACACCAGGAGGTTGTGTTGTGTTTGAGCAGGATAGCAGACGCGCTACCGTGAGTACAGCTTTGGCTTCCAAACATTTGATCGCTTGCCCGTACGTGCGTGTCGCTATGTGCATGTCACGTACGTAACTTTGGGGAAATATATGTTTCCTTTCCGACTCTGATGGCGGCCGGGGTGTCGTCGAAAGCTACAACGCCCGCCGCTCCCGCTCCGTAGTTAGCTTCAATTGTTAAGCTTCGCCAAGCTGGAAATTATTAACCGTGTATTTACATGTTCATGGTTTAATAGTATTGTTGATCTTCTGTCTATCCTTCCAGTCAGGGATTTATTTATTTTGTTTCTATCTGCATTTGAGACAGATGCTATCACGTTAGCTCAGTAGCTAAAGAGCTTCGCCGATGTATTGTCGTGGAGATAAAAGTCACTGTGAATGTCCATCTCGCGTTCTCGACTCTCATTTTCAAGAGGATATAGTATCCCAGGTGGTTTAAAATACAAATCCGTGATCCACAATAGAAAAAGGAGAGTGTGGAATCCAATGAGCCAGCTTGTACCTAAGTTACGGTCAGAGCGAAAAAAGATACACCCTGCACTGCACTCTAGTTCTTCACTCTAACGTTCCTCATCCACGAATCTTTCATCCTCGCTCAAATTAATGGGGTAATCGTCGCTTTCTCGGTCCGAATCTCTCTCGCTCCATTGTAAACAACGGGGAATTGTGAGGAGTCCTTCCTCCTGTGACGTCACGCTACTTTCGGTACAGGCAAGGCTTTTTTTTTATCAGCGACCAAAAGTTGCGAACTTTATCGTCGTTGTTCTCTACTAAATCCTTTCAGCAAAAATATGGCAATATCGCAAAATGATCAAGTATGACACATAGAATGGATCTGCTATCCCCGTTTGAATAAAAAAAATTCATTTCAGTAGGCCTTTAACATATACAGTATAAAATATTTGTATGTACAATCAAATATTCTACTAAATTATTTAAATGTTCAGACAGTTATTATTTAGAGCTGGCAAACAAAATTATTAAATCAGATACATCACAGAGTTGCAATGGATTAATTTCAATTAATCACAATAATACCGGTAGTCCGTTTTTAATCTATATTAATCATGTTTCATCTTGCATGAGCAGAGACTCAAGAAATAAACAAATATACAGTATATTAATTTTACATGATTATTAAACAACTTTAGCATCTTCATGCCAACAAAAAAGTGTTTTATAAGCAAACAATTGTCCATGTTATTGTGGATCTATTACTCCTTTTGTGTAGATTAATAGTAGCATTTTATTATAATAATGATGATGGATTAATCTGCATGAATGCATTCATTTCCATCATGTTTTCATTTGTAGTATTCATTAGTATTACTGTAACGATACTATTTTGTTAGGTTTTTTTAACCTCATTCAGCAAAATGGCGCTCAGTAAAATGCACTGCAATTCTAAACCAATGCTAACTTCGATTAAAAACATGTTGTTGTTGGGCATTAATAGCTTTCACAAAGGCAGCGTTTCCTTACATCACATCTCATTAGATTGTGCGGGTGTAACTGATGTTGTATGAGAACATTATCAGCTCATCTAGAATGTTCTCCCCTGCAGGAACTGCTGTGCAAGGAGGGAAGATCCACTTATATCAGACCAATGGTGTAATGAGAAACAACAACTACATATTGAAGAGAAAAGAAGGTAAAAATGTGTCAATAATACTTAAGGCATATACATACTATATGGCTACCCAATATGCTCAAAAATATTGGGACGAGGGTTGAAAAATACCAGGAATATTCAAAGTTCATGGAAATTGCTGGGAATATACAGTATGCGGGGAAATCACACTGCAAAAACTGAAATCTAAGTAAGATTAAATATCTCGAATAAGGGTGATATTTGCTTATTTTCTGTCTAAGAGAATTCTTCTCACTAAGCAGATTTTATGTTAGAGTGTTTTACTTGTTTTAAGGGTTTTGGTCCTAAATGATCTCAGTAAGATATTACAGCTTGTTGCTGAGATTTATGAGCTATATTGAGTAAAACATGCTTGAAACTAGAATATCAACTGTTGCAAAGCTGTGTCATCAACACTCACAAGTATAAAACTACTTTTTTAAAGTAATCATTTCTTATTTCAAGCATGAAAAAAAAAAATCATGACTTTGACACAATTGTGTCTGATATGAAAACAGATGACAGCCAAATGGACTTTGCTGTTTTATTTTCAATGAAACAATAGAACATACGTACTCATATAGTAGTGAACTTGTTATTAGTGAAAATATACTTCTTTTTAGACAGTGTTTTTCAACCTTTTTTGAGCCAAGGCACATTTTTTGCGTTGAAAAGATCCGGAGGCACACCACCAGCAGAAATCATAAAAAAACAAAACTCAGTTGACAGTAAAAAGTCGTTGTTGCAGTTGTTGGATATGAATTTAAACCATAACCAAGCATGCATCACTATAGCTCTTGTCTCAAATTAGGTGTACTGTCACCACCTGTCACATCATGCCATGACTTATTTGGAGTTTTTTATGTTTTCCTGTGTGTAGTGTTTTAGTTCTTGTCTTGCGCTCCTTTTTTGGTGGCCTTTTTCTCTTTTTTTGGTATTTTCCTGCAGCAGTTTCATGTCTTCCTTTGAGCGATATTACCCGCATCTACTTTGTTTTAGCGATCAAGAATATTTCAGTTGTTTTTATCCTTCTTTGTGTGGACATTGTTATGTCATGTTCGGATGTACATTCGGATGCTGTCTTTGCTCCACAGTAAGTCTTTGCTGTTGTCCAGCATTCTGTTTTTGCTTACTTTGTAGCCAGTTTCGTTCTGCAAAGCCTTCCCTAAGTTTCACTGCCTTTTCTTAGGGGCACTCACCTTTTGTTTATTTTTGGTTTAAGCATTAGATACCTTTTTACCTGCACGCTGCCTCCCGCTGTTTCCGACATCTACAAAGCAATTAGCTACAGGCTGATATGGAAGAGTATTACATGGTTATGCTGCCGAGCTCTTGACAGCACCGACACTTAACAACAACACACAATTTGCAGACTATAATTACTGGTTTGCAAAAAATATTTTGAACCCAAATAGGTGAAATTAGATAATCTCCCACGGCACACCAGACTGTATCTCACGGCACACTAGTGTGCCGCGGCACAGTGGTTGAAAAACACTGTTTTCAGGTATTTTTGGGTTCATCGAGGTTAGCTAATTTTACTTGTTTTGGAAAGTCTTGACAAGCCAAATGTTCTTGTTCTATTGGCAGATAATTGTGCTTAGTTCAAATAAAATACCCCTAATTTTTGTTTGTTTTTTTCTTGTTTTTGAACACTGACTTTTTGCAGTGCAGTGCAAGTATTAACCAGAAATGTCAGGTTTGCCTGTATAGAAAGCTAAAGGGCAATGCTGAAATGAAAAACTGCATAATCTACTGGGGTATACGTATAGTACACATACAGCAACGTTCTGACAAGACTTGATTCTTGGGGTTTGCTTCTCCGGAAGGCAAAGGAAAATTGGCGCGGGCAAGGCGTGAATTTAAATACATGATTTATTTTTTTAACACTAATAAACTACAAAAAAAAAGGAAGCAAACAAAAGGCGCGCACAAAGGCGGAAATACAAACTTGACTATGAAACAAAAGACGTGCACGTGGGCACAAAAACTATGAACAATAAAACAAAAACACTAACTGTGGCATAAATGAACAAAACTTACTTGGTAAAGAACTGTGACACGACATGGAGCAGAGTGATGAAATAGTGTGAGGACGCCAGGACGAACAACAGAAACAGACAGATTTAAATAGTGACGTGATCAGTGAAAACAGGTGCGTGACTCGAAACGTGAAACAGGTGCGTGACAAGACAGGTGAAAACTAATGGGTGACCATGGAAACCAAACCAAACAAGGAAGTGCAACCAGGAACTAAAAAGAGTCCAAAAAACAAACACATGGCCAAAACAAAAACATGAACAGACATGACACGTTCAAAGCAAGTGTGTCCAAACGTTTTACCGGTGTTAGATGTATTTAAATGAGAAAGAATGCATAAAAAATGTACCATTAAATCACTCAACATGCATATTGATATATGGGTTGTATCATTACATATATTATACTTTTTACACACTATAACACACAAACATATATATATATATATATATATATTTAAAATACTGTAAAACTTTAAACATTTTCTTTTAACAACTCTGGTGTGTCAGCACAGAACCCTGACCTCAACCCTAAAAAACTGTTAGGGGATGAACTACAGTGGCACTACTGTAGCTTGTGAGCAGGCAGGACCTCTCTCATGTCCAAGTTCACTGACCCCCGACCTCACAAATGTTTCACTAGATAAAAGTGACCGCCGACGCGCTCTAACACACGGGTGCCCATTACGTCGATCGCGAGCTACCGGTTGATGGCGGCGGGTGTGTCAATCGATCGCCAGCCAGGTATACAAAAAAATAGACCTAAAAATTAGCGATCATCAATCTTCACCAAGACGTCACTTTGGTCACTTGATTGACATTCACGGCACCCGAGGGTCTTGTGAGATGACACTGGCTGCTGCCAGATCATTATTAAGAAAAAACGACCGACAGGAAGGCGAGAAACACTTTATTTCAAGACTCTCGCGCCGTACCTGCCATCAAAACTCTAAAGACCGACTGCACATTTCCTATCTTCACAATAAAAGCCCTGCTTCATCCTGCCTGCGCTAACAAAATAAGAGTCTCAGAAAGCTAATGCACACAAGCTGGCAAGCTATGGAGTTTGCCGCCAATATATTTCTTGTAAAGTGTATAAAAAGGAGTATGGAAGCTGGACAAATAAGATGGCAAAAAGCAACCACTTCCATGTGGTATTGGACAGAAAGGAGGACTTTTTATCTCCTCCTTTTAGAAAATGTGGACGTTATCATCACTACTGTCTGATTCCAATCAACGCAAGTCATCACAATCAGGTAATACACCAACTTATATTCTTGTCTTCATGAAAGAAAGGAATCTATACGTGTTAAACATGCTTGTATTATCATCAAACACATTTAACTAGTTCACAAAAATGTCTCTTTCATAAATAAATAAATATAAGTTATATAATATGAATGAGGTAGAGCCCCTCCACTTGGTCAATTGAAAAGTAGCTCGCCTGCAGAAAAAGTGTGGGCACCCCTGCTCTAAGATCTTGAGGAAAGTGGAGACATACTTCTCACATTTTCCCTTCCTGTACACGTGGAGCTAATGCTTTTGTCCGTACTGTAAGTGTGCCATAAAAAGTAACAGCTGCACTGCAAAAACTGAAATCTAAGTAAGATTAAATATCTCAAATAAGGGTGATATTTGCTTATTTTCTGTCTAATAAGATAATTATTTTCACTTAGCAGATTTTATGTTAGAGTGTTTTACTTGTTTTAAGTGTTCTGGTCCTAAATGATCTCAGTAAGATATTACAGCTTGTTGCTGAGATTTGATGAGCTATATTGAGTAAAACATGCTTGAAACTAGAATATCAAGTGTTGCAAAGCTGTGTCATCAACACTCACAAGTATAAAACTGCTTTTTCAAAGTAATAATTGCTTATTTCAAGCATGAACAAAAAAATCATGACTTTGACACAATTGTGTCTCATAATTGGGCAAGACACTTCACCCTTGCTCCTGATGGCTGCTGGTTAGCGCCTTGCATGGCAGCTCCCGCCATCAGTGTGTGAATGTGTGTGTGAATGGGTGAATGTGGAAATACTGTCAAAGCGCTTTGAGTACCTTGAAGGTAGAAAAGCGCTATACAAGTATAACCCATTTATCATTTATTTATTAATTAAAACAGATGACAGCCGAATGGACTTTGCGGTTTGATTTTCAATCAAACAAGAGAAAATACGTACTCATATAGTAGTACAGTTGGCACAGTACAGCAAACGGACAGTTAATATTTAAACATTTAACATGTGACATTTCAAACAATTTTTAACAGAAATAGTTCATGCACATTCAGGTAAATTCTTCAAAATTACAATTAAAAAAATTTGTCCGGTGACCGGGCTGTGTAGAATAGACTGTCGAGTTTCAGATGAAAGTTCTCTTTTTCTGGCCATTTTGAGCGTTTAATTGACCCCACAAATGTGATGCTCCAGAAACTCAATCTGCTCAAAGGAAGGTCAGTTTTGTAGCTTCTGTAATGAACTAAACTGTTTTCAGATGTGTGAACATGATTGCACAAGGGTTTTCTAATCATCAATTAGCCTTCTGAGCCAATGAGCAAACACATTGTACCATTAGAACACTGGAGTGATAGTTGCTGGAAATGGGCCTCTATACACCTATGTAGATATTGCACCAAAAAGCAGACATTTGCAGCTAGAATAGTCATTTACCACATTAGCAATGTATAGAGTGTATTTCTTTCAAGTTAAGACTAGTTTAAAGTTATCTTCTTTGAAAAGTACAGTGCTTTTCCTTCAAAAATAAGGACATTTCAATGTGACCCCAAACTTTTGAACGGTAGTGTATATATATATATATATATATATATATATATATATATATATATATATATATATACATATATATATATGTATGCTGTATATATGCACACTAATTGACTGAAAGAGCACGCACAAGGCGCGATGATGTCATGTTATCAATGGAAAAATGCATTTTTAGACAATATGATTTGCCTGAGCGGCTAGGAGACCCCGAGAGTAACAAGCGGTTGCCTTGTTGCCTTTCCATTAAGAACAATAAACTAGTTTTTAGTATAAGTTTGCTGGTTTCAAGAAATGTAATGCAGAGCGCATATCATTATGTCAACATAATGCCACTAGCATTTACTTCATTGAAGAATATTTTTCAACATATTGAGAAAAAAGGTCTCTTTTTTTTCTGTCAAGAAAAGTGCACTTGTTATTAGTGAGAATATACTTATTTTAAAGGTAATTTTGGGTTCATTGAGGTTAGTTAATTTGACTTGTTTTGGAAAGTCTTGACAAACCAAATTTTCTTGTTCTATTGGCAGATAAATTTCCTTAGTTCAAGTAAAATACCCCTCATTTTTGTATTTTTTTTTCTTGTTTTTGAACACCGACTTTTTGTACTAGGTTTCGCTACAGGTGTAGGTCATATTCGAGCTAATTTCAGGCTTCAAATTAGTCACATTAGCGAAAAGTTACCATCAGGGCCGGACCGTGGCATAAACATTACGCGGCTGTCGGGCCACGACCACTACGGGAGCCATATAACGATGGCCTGCGTTTAAGTATGTTTACGTTTCACTTCTGCACGGTGGTGCATTCAAGGAACCTTGCATCATTTTCAAAACAGAGGCGTCACTAGTTTCTAAAGACAGGGGAGGCTTAACGATAGGGGCCCATTGTTGGGCTGCCAAAAAAATATCTGTTTCTCAGCTGTGGTCCGTATGGGCCGCAGCGCTACTCTGTTGTAATACACTTTTTTTTACCACTTGTGGCAGTAATGACAATTATCAAACCAGAGGGGTGTAGAAAGAGAGGAAGGCCAACCAAACAACAGGCGCCATGACTGCTACCAAGGACATGGGCGGATGTGTCCGGATGCATGCAATTGCTGTCAATTTGACGTTATAAACCACAATAATACGTCTATGAATATTTTTAAGCATTCTCTAGCTCAGTGTTTTTCAACCACTGTGCCGCGGCACACTAGTGTGCTGTGATATACAGTCTGGTGTGCCGTGGGAGAATATGTAATTTTACCTATTTGGGTTAAAAATATTTTTTTCAAACCAGTAATAATAATCTGCAAATGTGTCGGTGCTGTTTAGAGCTAGGCAGAGTAACCGTGTAGTACTCTTCCATATCAGTAGGTGGCAGCAAGTAGCTAATTGCTTTGTAGATGTCGGGAACATGGTTTGTCGTGATCACAATATGCAGACGACAGCCTGCAGGTCAAAATGTATCTAATGCTTAAACCAAAAATAAACAAAAGGCGAGTGCCGCTAAGAAAAAGCATTGAAGTTTAGGGATGGCTATGCAAAACGAAACTAAAACTGAACTGGTTGCAAAGTAAACAAAAACGGAATGCTGGACGACAGTAAAGACTTACAGTGTGTGGAGCAGACGGGGTCCACAAAGTACATCCAAACATGACATGACAATCAACAATATCCCCGCAAAGAAGGATAGCGACAACTTAAATAGCCTTGATTGCTAAAACAAAACAGGTGCAGGGAATAGTGCTCAAGGAAGACATGAAACTGCTACAGGAAAATACCAACAAAACATGAAAAGCCACCAAAATAGGAGCGCAAGACAAGAAATAAGACACCACACACAGGAAGACACCAAAAAACTCCAAATAAGTCACAGCGTGATGTGACAGTACTTAGAGACAAGTATAGTGATGCATGGTTGGTTATGGTTTAAATTCATATTCAACAATTGCGACAACAACTTTTTATTGTCAATATCGAGTTCTAATTTTTTAATGATTTCTGCTGGTGGTGTGCCTTCGGATTTTTTCAATGAAAAAAATGTGCCTTTGCTCAAAAAAGGTTGAAAAACACTGCTCTAGCTCCTAAACTTACAATAAAACATGGTTTTATTTCGTAAAATTATAATTTTTGCGGCCGTATTTGACGCACTCTGCTGCTACATTCCTGCAGTGTTTCATGACCAACAGGCACTCCAACACACACCCAACAGAGCAATAAACTTATACAAAAAATATACAAAACGACCCAAAAGAATAATACTCATTTTGCCAAAATCTTCATTAGCTTCGGACCAACAATGACGAAGAAGTTGTGACTTTTGTGTGAAGTATGTCAACTGTGGTGTCGGCCTCCAATGTATTCGTAATCACTGTGTGTGTCACTCATGATGTATTATTAGAACTCATCTTTCTTTTTTGTAACATGCTAAGTATATAAGTGTACTTTCGTAGTAATTTCCCCATATTTCTGCACAATAACTCAGATATGATAACACTGGCGAGCAGTAGAGAACATGAAAGGATTTTTGGTCCAGGACATTTTTGCTTTATTCATTATTGACGTATTTCTTGCCACTTTATGTTGTATATTTTCTATAAGATTTTCAGTTCATTTTCTAATCCATTGCTACACCAAAAAAATGTTTTCTTTTCCTCGGTTTCCCCATCTATTTGGGTTTGACTTTCTCTTCTGCTGTTACCGAATTGCATCGTTTTAGTTTTACTGAGATTTAAAGAGTTGTGTCAAACCATCTCTTAAATTCACTGATTTCTTCTGTAAATATTTGTATTAGCTTCAAAGTTTGTAGTCACTTTTGACCAATCATAGAGGAGATCGCCTGAAACCGAGTCGGCCATACTCTCTTTATTTGTCTCCAGCAAACAGATGAAGTCAGGAGCTAAATCACAGAAAAGTTTCTTCAGTTCAAAAATGATGACTAAAGTGGTGAAGCTGTATTTTCATTTGCACTTTCATTTTATTGACAGTTGAGTTAAGAAACATATTCATTAAATGTATTTATTTTAGCACAACATAATTGTACGTACATGTATTTTTTGTCAGTTATTTATGAGTCCCTTCTTATGCGGTATATTTGGTTAGTACTTATTTTCTAATCAGCTTGACCTAAGCCTAAGGTTTATGTGTTGATAAATAATCATCTTTGTGATTAACACATAGTTTCATATCATTTGACATATCAAGTAAACTTTGATATGATTATTTACTAAAAGTAAAATCAGGAGTAAAATGACTAATTTAGTGGTAATATTTGAGTGGGCACAGGCCCCTCTGTAGTGGAAAAGTTGGGCCCTGAGGTCAAAAAGGTTAAGAATGTCTGTCTTAGGTGATGCACTAATAATAATAATGATAATTATAATAATAATTTATTATTATATTAAAATTATTATTATCCACTAATGATAACCATACAGTAGGGAAGGGATTTATATGTCCCTATTCCTGGGTGGATCTTGCATAAAAGAAAAAGGGGGTTATTATTTTGCAATGCAGTCTGCTAAAAAATATGGAAAGCGCCACTCTACATAGCAAATGACGCAGTTGTCAAAGTTGGAATTGCCACAAAAAAAGCACTCTATTGCCATCTGGTGGCTACAGTGGGTAGGACACAGGTGTCAAACTCAAGGCCCGTGAAAGCTTGGAAATAATATGCACCAATTAAGTACTTTATCTTTCTTTCTTTTTCTATTTTGACAAAAAAAAAAACATGTACTACATGCAGTTATATACCTTTTAAATGTTGTCTATCTAATAATGCAACAGATATTATATTATCCAAACATTTCTGGGGTAAAAAAAACATACACAAATATCTACTTAGTCTCATGATTTCAAAGCAAGTTATCCATCAAATTGTACATATATACACTACCGTTCAAAAGTTTGGGGTCACATTGAAATGTCCTTATTTTTCAATGAAGATAACTTTAAACTAGTCTTAACTTTAAAGAAATACACTCTATACATTGCTAATGTGGTAAATGACTATTCTAGTTGCAAATGTCTGCTTTTTGGTGCAATATCTACATAGGTGTATAGAGGCCCATTTCCAGCAACTATCACTCCAGTGTTCTAATGGTACAATGTGTTTGCTCATTGGCTCAGAAGGCTAATTGATGATTAGAAAACCCTTGTGCAATCATGTTCACACATCTGAAAACACTTTAGCTCGTTACAGAAGCTACAAAACTGACCTTCCTTTGAGCAGATTGAGTTTCTGGAGCATCACATTTGTGTGGTCAATTAAACGCTCAAAATGGCCAGAAAAAGACAACTTTCATCTGAAACGCGACAGTCTATTCTTGTTCTTAGAAATGAAGGCTATTCCACAAAATTGTTTGGGTGACCCCAAACTTTTGAACGGTAGTGTATATATATATTTTTAAAAACAGCTTGGTCTTCAGAATCCTACCCTAAAAAAACTGTGGCACCATTTTTACACTTACAGTAATACACTGTGAAAACAGCAACCATCTTTTTTATGCCAAAAAAACCCAACAAAAACTGGCAGATCGATCACCAGAATTTTACAGTAAAATAGAGTGACCATTTTACTGTAAATTTTATGGTAAAATTCTGCTACTTTTTTGGACCGCAAAATCTACAGATTTTTTTTTTTTCTTACAGTGTAGGTCAAATACACATTTACTAATCAAATGCACAGGTAATGGTGTGACAATATTATGCGGCTAATCCTTATAAATGTAGGTTTCTTTTATTCCTGTTAAAGTGGCCCTCAATGAAAAGGAGTGTGACACCCCTGGCTTAGGATATACTTTTACTTATATACCGTCAAGTTTGTCCAATTAAATCAGTGGTTCTTAACCTGGGTTCGATGGAACCCTAGGTGTTCGGTGAGTCGGCCTCAGGTGTTCGGCAGAGCCTCCGCCGCGGAGGTGAACACACACCCGACTCATCGTGTAAACAAAAACTTCTCCCTGTCGGCGTATTATGGATACCCCCAAACAATGTTCCCTCTAATTTTCCACATAAACACAAAAACTCCTTGAGCATTCAGTGGAGCACATGTGAGCGACGTCAGACTTGCACATGCACTGTGGTCACACCTGGAGCACACCTGTCCCAAACCTGACTAAATAACTAAATACATGTTTTACTATTATAATGAAATGACAGCAGTCATTTCCATGAGATTATTTTCTAATGCAAGTGTTTTGGCTCACTTACAATGACCAGGCCCGGCCCTAACCAATCTGGCGCCCTAGGCAAGATTTTAGGTGGCGCCCCCCCACATCGGCAGTGAAGTGTATATACTCACAAGAAACCGAATAGCTTTGTCTTTGTCCTTTTTTTTTTTACTTAAAGAAAGCAAATTAACAATCAGAATAGTTAACAAGATCAAAAAAAATATGGATAAATAAATGAATACAAAAAATAAAAAATGAATATATGAAATACAATATTTTTTACATACATAAACACAAAATAAAACGTGTCAACAAGTTGCATAAAATAAATTAAAAATACAATATAAATAAGGCACTGCACAAAACAAGATATCAAACCAGTATGACTTTAACAACTATATTACAAAAAAAGGGGATCCTACAGAGTTCTCTATTTGTGCTTTTTAATATTGCATTAACTAGAATGACTTACAAATTACTGTACACCAGGGAGTACTGTAATTACCTAACGTTACATTATTATTTTCCATAACAATTTAGCCCCCTCCACAATATTAACCCGACGTTAAAACAGAACTAGCTATTTATTGATTAGCAATTGCCGAATCATGTAACATTAGCTTAATGCTAAAAAAGCCAGGTTACTATCACATTCTGTAACGGACAAATAATTTCATGTAGGCTAACGTTACCTGCCTGCTACCTCTGTCTTTTTCTCGTTTCGCCTCTTCTTTTCTCTTTTTTTCTTCCCTGGGCACCTGACAGTTTTGGCCGTTTTGACATCTTGTGTTGATTTTTTGATGTGGTGACGTCCAAAAAGAGTCATGACACGGGAAGGGAGGGGGCGCACCGTGCCGGGGGAGGGGGGGCGTAATGTAACAAATAATATTTCTATTAAATAGGCTTTACTTTGCATTTTAATTAACGTGGGATTATTTTATGTATTTAGAAATAAAAGTACCAACTTTTTTTTTTTTTTTCTTTCCTCCAACATTTGTGGCACTGGCGTGGCGCCCCCTGATGGACGGCGCCCTTAGCATTTGCCTATACGGCCTATGCCACGGGCCGGCCCTGACAATGACTATAACATATTGTTTTTCATGAGCTGTGTACTAGTATTATATGTCTGGGTGGGGGGGGTCCTGCTTTGTAAATTATGTGTACCCCTTTCAGATACCGCATTTAGTTCCCACTAAAACATTCACATGTTGCACAATGAGATGTAAACATGGGATTATGTGTACATTCCTGTAACTTTCTGTTTGTAAAATATACCTTTATTAGTATTTATTTAATATTTATATTAATATTTAAATTATATAATCATTTTATGATTACAGTTCGGGTTCGGTGAATGCGCATATGAAACTGGTGGTGTTCGGTACCTCAAACAAGGTTAAGAACCACTGAATTAAATAGAGCAAAAACACACATCCAGTGGGGTTTGTGCAGCTTGTGTGTGCCATGGTGTATAAATTACCTTCAAACACACCTGTTGCTGCTTGCTAATCAGTAGCTGGGTAGCTATTTGGACCTCTGAAGCACATCACACCTCCAAGGGGCCTATCACACAGAAATGGGAGCAGAAAGAAACCGAAGGTGAACAACACACATGTCTTAACCTGCCGCTTTAACGTTAACACAAGGTGTGACGTCGTTGCAGCCTGACCTCCATCCTGGTGACCGCAGCCCTGCTCCTCCCAGTGCTGAGCCTGGACACCCTGCTGTGTTACTTCTGCCCCCTGCAGCCCAAAGAGGGGTCGTGTGCCAACATCACCACCCAATGTGTGCCCGGCCAGCGCTGCGCCGCCTCCAAGGGTTACTACGGCGCCTTCCACGCACTGTCCTCCCAGGGCTGCGTGGACGCCGAGCTCTGCGGCGCCCGTCAGGTGGTCTCCTACAGGGGGGTGGAGTTCCGAGTGACGCACCGCTGCTGCTGCAGGGACAAGTGCAACATGGCGGCGGAGTCTGAGGCCGTCCTGAAGATGCTGCTGGGGATGATGACAAAACGGGCGCAGTACTCCAACATCACCCGTGCTCTCAGGGAGCAGATCTGGGGGTCGTGTGCGAACACAAGCGCCTCCGCTTTGTAGGCGCTTGCGGGACTATAAGGGGAGGCCCTTTTAGCCACAGTCCCTCACCTTTGTCTCGTCACATTGTTTGTTTTAGCAAGGATCACAACCACCATGTGGGTTTTATTGCTCCAGAGAGTTTTGTCAGACCTCCTGGAAAAAAGCAAATAAATGCAACATGTTGAATCTCCCCCTTTGCTGTGTGTAGAGATTTCAATCAGGTGTGTGAAGGCGTGGCCTACAACATAAGACTTGCAGTCAGCGGTGCAGTCGGACTTGATGAAGACAAGCTCTGTAAAGCTTTGCTTTCTCAACGAAAAGTCCAAACCTCCGACAAGAATATGTAAGTTTTGATATGGTCACTTTTAAAGACAACACGGTAATGGAGGAAACATTCACACCTGAGTGCAAAACGCACATTTAGCCAACTGTTTAATTGATTGACACAATCAAGTTGGGGAATGGAGAGTTTATTTCTGAAGAAGAAATGTCTGCTTTGTGAAAAAAAATCACGTGATCCATATAAAAAAAATGGGAAGTCATGATAACTTGCAAAGAACAAAAGAAAGTATTGTCTGCTTTTTCAGTATTTTTGAGGGGTCAATTTGTTTTTCTTCATTAGCACAATCTAATTCACCTGTGTGTCTATATAAATCAATATGTTGACATTTTTAAGGTTCTTTAAGTGTTTTTAAATTTCATCTCGGCACTCCCAAAATGGACACTGATGATAGTAATTTAAACATTTTAACATTATCTACTAAACGGGACCTTTATTTGGACCATGAAATAGCACTAGCCAGATGCATAGCTATACTACAAGTCCCAGAATGCACTGCAATGACAGTTTTCTCTACCTTTTTAATTATTGATTGTATAGGGCTCAAAATGGTACGTAATCTTGTAATCTTTTGGGTTTTTTTGCTGCTTTTGAACCCTATTTGTAATTAGCACTTATGTTTACATAAAGTTTAATTGGTGATTGTATGTCCCTAATTGGTAGGGGTGGTTAAAAAAAATCTAAATATTTATTCATTTGGACTCTATATCTGTTCATATCTATTGTTTGGTAGCCTGTTTTGAAAATATTTTATTGCCATACAATTATATATATGTTGCGAGAATCTGTTTAAATCAAGAATCATGTTCAATTGAGAATTGAATCATGAGTTGTAAGATTCACAGCTGTACTAATTAGTGGTCTACAATTTAGATTGGAAACGAGCTACCAGGCTTTTTCTCTGAAGTTTCGTAAAAGAAAACAACACATTGCTATTTTGCCGAAACGATCTTGTTCAGTTATCCCCCTGCCCAGTGTGAATCAGTGTTGCCCGATGGGAATTAACAAATTACCAGACACTTAAAATGATCACACTTTGAGGAAAAGTATTGATTTAGGACCCTTTGCTACATTAAAAACTGTATAGTATAGCTCACAGGTGTCAAACTCAAGGCCCTAGGGGCCACATCTGGCACTACCGCATTTTATGTGGCCAGGAAAAGCCTGGCAATAATATGCGTCAAAGTATTTCATATTAGAACCCGAAAAATTGCAGGTGTCGTGTGCAATTGCATATCTTTTGAACTTCAGTATCTGAAAATGCAAATATATATTATCATATACAGCAGGAGTTCTTAACCTTTCTCGCCTCGGGGCCCAACTTTTCCACTACAAAGGGGCCTGGAGCCCACACAAATATTAACATTGACTTGGTAATCTTACTGTTGTAGTCAATTATATCTAACCTACTTTCAGTTTACAACTTTTTCAAATTTGATGAAAGTATGTGTTAATTACATAAATGATCAATGTTTAGGTCAGGCTGATTACAATAAGAAATACTAATAAAATAAATGGAACCAGCGCTAGAAAATGGATGGATGGATATACTGCAAAGGAAGGGACTCATAAAAACTAAAAATGTAATTTATATATGTACAATGAATTAACAATTACTGAAAATGTGTTTCTTAATTACATGGTCAATAAGATTAAAGTGCAAATGAGGATACAGCTTCACCAATATAGTCATAATTTTTGCGCTGAAGAAACGTCTTTATGCTTTTAGCTCCAGGCTTCTTCTGTCTGTTTGATATTGTCATTACTGCCGCAAGTGGTGGAAAAGTGTATTACAACGGAGTACCCTGAGCCTATATGGACCACAGCTGAGAAACGGATATTTTTTGCTGAACGTCTGGGGGGCGCTTGCGGCCCAAAAATGGGCCTTATGGTTAAAAAACACTAATATACAATTTTCCAAACTTTTTTGTTAAAATAAACACAAACATTTAAAAAATCTGCTTTTTACCTTGCCTTGTGATTTCAAAGCACAGGCTTCTGGGTAGTAACATGAGTATACATTTTATATTCACGGCCATTTTAGGGCAGCTTATGAATTGATTAACGTGGACCCCGACTTAAACAAGTTGAAAAACTTATTCGGGTGTTACCATTTAGTGGTCAATTGTATGGAATATGTACTGTACTGTGCAATCTACTAACAAAAGTTTCAATCAATCTGTAACTGCGATTAGGCCCTCCAATTAAAAATGAGTATGACAACCCTGGTATAGATGACTGCATTTTTACCTCTTTAAAGTACCAGCACCAATGGAGGGATGGGTAAATATGCCATTGGCAGAATATACCAGAAGGGCTCATGTTATCGAACATTGAGGTTTTTGTAGTTATTGATTATGCAGAGGGGGAACTCATCGCACAAATAACAATTATTGTACATCTGACAACGCAGGCGTGCATCAAGTTGATACAGTAGCCTCGACGGGTCAAAAAGTGCTGCATTGTAAGGGTAGATCTTAGAATGATTTACAATATGCTATCTAATTAAGATTACTCTAACACAGGGGTCACCAACGTGGTGCCCACGGGCACCAGGTAGCCCGTAAGGACCAGATGAGTAGCCCGCTGGCCTGTTCTAAAAATAGCTCAAATAGCAGCATTTACCAGTGAGCTGCCTCTATTTTTTAAATTGTATTTATTTACTAGCAAGCTGGTCTCGCTTTGCCCGACATTTTATTCTAAGAGACAAAACTCGAATAGAATTTGAAAATCCAAGAAAATATTTTAAAGACTTGATCTTCACTTGTTTAAATAATTTCATACATTTTTTTACTTTGCTTCTTATAACTTTCAAAAAGACAATTTTAGACAAAAAATACAACCTTAAAAATGATTTTAGGATTTTTAAACACATATACCTTTTTACCTTTTAAATTCCTTCCTCTTCTTTCCTGACAATTTAAATCAATGTTCAAGTAAATTATTTTTTTTAATTGTAAAGAATAATAAATACATTTTAATTTAATTCTTCATTTTAGCTTCTGTTTTTTCGACGAAGAATATTTGTGAAATATTTCTTCAAACTTATGATTAAAATTCAAAAAAATTATTCTGGCAAATCTAGGAAATCTGTAGAGTCAAATTTAAATCTTATTTCAAAGTATTTTGAATTTCTTTTAAAATTTTTGTTCTGGAAAATCTAGAAGAAATAATGATTTGTCTTTGTTAGAAATATAGCTTGGTCCAATTTGTTATATATTCTAACAAAGCGCAGATTGGATTTTAACCTATTTAAAACATTTCATCAATATTCTAAAATTAATCTTAATCAGGAAAAATGACTAATGATGTTCCATAAATTATTTTTTAAATTTTTTCAAAAACATTCGAATTAGCTAGTTTTTCTCTTCTTTTTTTCGGTTGAATTTTGAATTTTAAAGAGTCGAAATTGAAGATAAACTATGTTTAAAAATTTAATTGTCATTTTTTTTGTGTTTTCTCCTCTTTTAAACCGTTCAATTAAGTCTAAATATCATTAATTATTAATAATAACATAGAGTTAAAGGTAAATTGAGCAAATTGGCTATTTCTGGCAATTTATTTAAGTGTGTATCAAGCTGGTAGCCCTTCGCATTAATCAGTACCCAAGAAGTAGCTCTTGCTTTCAAAAAGGTTGCTGACCCCTGCTCTAACAGGTGGTCCCTGAGAGCGTATTTTAAAAGTATGGTCATATTTCAGGATCAATATAGATTGTGTACAAAATGTTGCTTGACCTCTTGTCTGCTTCACTGCATGCAACTTTAAAGACATTTTAAATAGTTTGTGCCATAAATTACCTGTAAGTTTGAAGTATATAATCTTGTCTCTTGATGTAGGCTGACCTTGTCGCAGCTCCTGCACGCCGCCGTGTTCTTCTACCTCGTGCCCTGTCTGCTCTGCGGCAACCTGCGCTGCTTTTACAGGCCCATCCTGGAAAAGGAGGTCAAATACGGGCACGTTGTGACAGAATGCCGGCCGGATGAAGTGTGCTTCAAAGCGGAGGGTCGCTTCGGCAACTACAGCGCCCTGTCGGCCAGCGGTTGCATGCCAAGGAAGAATTGCAGATGGAATCATGAGCTCCCCTACAAAGGAGTCGTCTTCACAATAAGCTATAAATGCTGCAACCGGCTATATTGCAACGCCTGTGTGGGCCTCAAAGCCAACACTTTCTCCATCGCTCTTACACTTGCGACTATTGTTGTGGTCGCCAGCTAACGCCTATACTGGACATGAGCATCATATAATGTTTGTGTCAGGTGGAAAAATAATAGTCTGAAGACACTGAGCTGCAAATAGGGATATTTTAACTGTTTTAGATTGTGCCTTTTATTGAAATTAAAGCTTTTAATAAAATATTGTCATCTTTTTGTTGAAAAAAAAAAAAAAAAAAAGACCAATTAACACTGTTGTGTACGCTTGTACTTTGTATGAGACGGGCGCTTGTACCTGTTGGTCTTTATTTGGTAACTTCCGCCCTCCCACGCAGGCATCGCTCACTGCCCATACATTACATCTCCCCACTTTAACTAATTGTTTGCGCCACATAAAACATATAGACAGTGATATGCATTAGGTAAACTTGTTTAAAGGCCTACTGAAAGCCACTACTAGCGACCACGCAGTCTGATAGTTTATATATCAATGATGAAATCTTAACATTGCAACACATGCCAATACGGCCGGGTTAACTTATAAAGTGACATTTTAAAATTCCCGGGAAATATCCGGCTGAAACATCGCGGTATGATGACGTATGCGCGTGACGAAGTCAGAGTAACGGAAGTTATGGTACCCCGTAGAATCCTATACAAAAAGCTCTGTTTTCATTTCATAATTCCACAGTATTCTGGACATCTTTTGCAATTTTTTAATGAACAATGAAGGCTGCAAAGAAGACAGTTGTAGGTGGGATCGGTGTATTAGCAGCGGACTACAGCAACACAACCAGGAGGACTTTGTTGCCGCGCTAGCCGCCGACCTCACCTTGACTTCCTACGTCTCCGGGCCGCCAAACGCATCGGGTGAAGTCCTTCGTCCTTCTGCCGATCGCTGGAACGCAGGTGAGCACGGGTGTTGATGAGCAAATGAGGGCTGGCTGGCGTAGGTGGAGAGCTAATGTTTTTAGCATAGCTCTGTGCAGTCCGGTTGCTAAGTTAGCTTCAATGGCGTCGTTAGCACAGCATTGTTAACCTTCGCCAGCCTGGAAGGCATTAACCGTGGATTTTTGCATGTCCACGGTTTAATAGTATTGTTGACTTTCTATCTATCCTTCCAGTCAGGGGTTTATTTCTTTTGTTTCTATATGCAGTTAAAGCAAGATGCTATCACGTTAGCTCGTAGCTAAAGCATTTCGACGATGTATTGTCGTGGAGATAAAAGGCACTGAATGTCCATTTCGCGTTCTCGACTCTCATTTTCAAGAGGATATAGTATCCCAGGTGGTTTAAAATACAAATCCGTGATCTACAATAAAAAAAGGAGAGTGTGGAATCCAATGAGCCAGCTTGTACCTAAGTTACGGTCAGAGCGAAAAAAGATACGTCCATCACTGCCTCTCAAGTCATTCACTGTAACGTTCCTCGTCTACGAATCTTTCATCCTCGCTCAAATTAATGGGGTAATCATCACTTTCTCGGTCCGAATCTCTCTCGCTCCATTGTAAACAACGGGGAATTGTGAGGAATACTAGCTCCTGTGACATCACGCTACTTCCGCTACAGGCAAGGCTTTTTTTTATCAGCGAGCAAAAGTTGCGAACTTTATCGTCGATTTTCTCTACTAAATCCTTTCAGCAAAAATATGGCAATATCGCGAAATGATCAAGTATGACACATAGAATGGATCTGCTATTCCCGTTTAAATTTTAAAAAATCATTTCAGTAGGCCTTTAAACCCCAAAACTCTCTGACTGAATCAATTGACATATCATTCACATTTTACATATTCATTACTTTTCTTTCCTTTTTTTTTTTGTAGTTCGTCTTTATTTGGTAACTTGCGCAAGCATCGCTCCCTGCCCATACAATAACTGTAATGTAGGTACATTATGTAATGTAGGTGTAATGTAATCACTACAGGTGATTGCACCTACTGTATAGTGTGACGTTTGCGAACAGATCAATTATTTTGAATGCGGTCCCCTCCAAGGTTTCTCATTGTCATCCCATCCATCCATCTTCTTCCGCTTATCCGAGGTCGGGTCGCGGGGGCAGCAGCCTAAGCAGGGAAACCCAGACTTCCCTCTCCCGGGGGATCCCGAGGCGTTCCCAGGCCAGCCGGGAGACATAGTCTTCCCAACGTGTCCTGGGTCTTCCCCGTGGCCTCCTACCGGTCGGACGTGCCCTAAATACCTCCCCAGGGAGGCGTTCGGGTGGCATCCTGACCAGATGCCCGAACCACCTCAACTGGCTCCTCTCGATGTGGAGGAGCAGCGGCTTTACTTTGAGCTCCCCCCGGATGGCAGAGCTTCTCACCCTATCTCTAAGGGAGAGCCCCGCCACCCGGCGGAGGAAACTCATTTCGGCCGCTTGTACCCGTGATCTTGTCCTTTCGGTCATAACCCAAAGCTCATGACCATAGGTGAGGATGGGAATGTAGATCGACCGGTAAATTGAGAGCTTTGCCTTCCGGCTCAGCTCCTTCTTCACCACAACGGATCGATACAGCGTCTGCATTACTGAAGACGCCGCACCGATCCGCCTGTCGATCTCACGATCCACTCTTCCCTCATTCGTGAACAAGACTCCAAGGTACTTGAACTCCTCCACTTGGGCCAGGGTCTCCTCCGCAACCCGGAGATGGCACTCCACCCTTTTCCGGGCGAGAACCATGGACTCGGACTTGGAGGTGCTGATTCTCATCCCAGTCGCTTCACACTCAGCTGCGAACCGATCCAGCGAGAGCTGAAGATCCTGTCATCCCATTGCGTTGAGTTTTTTCTTGCCCTGATGTGGGATCTGAGCCGAGGATGTCGTTGTGGCTTGTGCAGCCCTTTGAGACACTCGTGATTTAGGGCTATATAAGTAAACTATGATTGATTGATTTTTACCATGAATTGATTAACGTGGACCCCGACTTAAACAAGTTGAAAAACTTATTGGGGTGTTACCATTTAGTGGTCAATTGTACGGAATATGTACTGTACTGTGCAATCTACTAATAAAAGTTTCAACATGACCATTGCTGGAGAAATACTATACAGAAACACATTTACTGGGCATTGAATCATCACCAACAGTGTACAAAACGGGTTATTTTGCTCTCGCCCTTCCTGTTCATCCCCTGTATAGACTGGACCATGACACAAACAAGAAGCAATAACCGAACCGGCGTACAGTGGAGCCTGACTGAGCAGTTGGAAGACCTGGATTTTGCTGATGATTTAGCACTCCTAGCACACACAAACACCAACATATGCAGGAGAAATCATGCAAACTAGAAACAACAGCTGCTTCGCTTGGACTCAAAATCAACACATCAAAAACCAAGTTAATGCGTAATAACAAGGACAACTCCCCAATAAACATGGATCATAATCAGATAGACGAGGTTACCACCTTTACTTACCTAGGAAGCATTATTGCTGTGGACGGAGGAACGGAGGAGGATGTCAGTGCCAGAATTGGAAAAGCAAGGACCACATTCACTATCCTAAATAAAATATGGAAAGCAAAAAACATATCACTCAAGACCAAACTGCAAATCTTCAACTCAAACGTCAAATCCACCTTACTCTACAGTTTGGTTGTTCACTAAGAACCAATGTGAACCAAATACATGCTTCTCTTTCCTGGCTAACAGTGCAGAACAGGTTGTCGGCTAATACGCTTATATTGCTCAAATCAGTAACCGGTAGTAAAACTCCTGCTTTTCTCATGGCCAAAATAGTTCACAGTAGCACTATACATAATCACAATACCAGGGCATCCAGTGAGGGGCATTTTGTACTCCCTCGTCCCAGGAAGAATGCTTTGCGGAAATCTTTTATTTGTAGATCTTTATCGCTCTGGAATAACCTGCCTCGAATTCTCACCAGCATTGAAAGTAAACAGGTTTTTAAAAAGAGAGTAATATTTTATCTGAGTTTTTAAATTAGTTTGCTCGTTGATAATTTGTTTGGTTTTATATTGTGTAGTTATATTTATATGGTAATTATTATTCTGTGACTGTAAATTGTTTGCTTGTTTTTTTATGGATGCTTTTATTTTTTTCTGTATTGTGTAGTTATATTTATATGCTTTTACTTGTAATTGTATTGAATTGTGGACCCCAGGAAGACTAGTGGGTTGTTGAGGCAACCAGCTAATGGGGATCCTTAATAAAAATCAAATCAAAGTTCAGAAACCTGGAAGATGACCGCCAACATACTCAACAAAATACAGACATTCTTCAACCGCTGCCTCCTAGGTATCTACTGGCCTAACACCATCTCCAATGCCAACCTGTGGGACCTCACTAGACAAGACACAATAGAAACACAAATCAGGAGGAGGAAATGGAAATGGATTGGTCACACACTGCGTAGACACAATAGCTCAATCACGAAACTCTAGCTCTAACATGGCTTAGGGTTAGGGTTAGGAAGGGTTAGGAAGCTCTAACATGGAACCCGCAAGGCAAGAGGAAGAGAGGAAGGCCTAGAGCCACCTAGAGAAGAACCATAGAGCAGGAGACGAAGGAGCAAGGGCTGTCATGGCAACAACTGGAGCAAAGGGCACAAGACCGAAGGGGGTGGAGGAGTTTCATCAATGGCCTATGTTTCTCAGGGAATTTAAAGGCCTAAGTAAGTAAGTGTGCAATCTACTAATAAAAGTTTCAATCAATCAAAAATTGATTGATTGATTAATAGTTTGGCATTGCTTGTGTTGTATAGTTTTACTCCGCATACAGACACACAAAAACGTTTACGAGTGGTTTGAGCTCTCGGCAATGAGAAATAAAATAAAACAACTAACCTTTCTGATGATGCTCTTCTTCATAAGAGGTAAACGTCAGAGTCAGGCAAATGTGAGGTTTTACTGCCCTCCTCAGGCCGTTGTGCTTCATTACAACTCATTTATATCTGTCGATACGATCCAGGAGATTGAATAAATGTATTTAGCTTTACACGTTTTACCTATTCACAATTGATTCCATGAATGTATGTAAGTTCTCGTGTTTCGACAAGCTCTTTGTATATTGACTGTGTCGATGCACAAAACGGAACACATTTTGCCACCATTTCCCAAAATGCTTAGCGTCAAACCAAACAGGATATCCGGTGTATTCTCGTCACGACGCCACGCGAGGAGAGAAAGTCTACATATTGTGGCGTCTCTTCTTCCGAAAACTACAACTTTTGTGTGCTTTTAAGGCTCGTCCAAGAGCAGCGACCCTCAACATGTTCCTGCAGTATCACCTGGACGACAACGGAGATAGAGTGTACACTCTCAAGGTAGTGTGACGTTTGCTTCTCTCAGCGTGGGCTAGCACAACATGCTAGCTAGTTCACAACGCTGCCATAGTTTCGAATGTGTCCATATAAGTCTGTCCATTCAACGCTAAAGTAAGAAAGTGGTAATGAATGTATAATTGGCACATGGTGAAACAATTCAGAAATGTAACCTGCATATTTTCAATTCTAGCAAACTTGAACTCGCCAGTAAGTCACTGGTAGCCAAAGTGCGGCACGGGGGCCATTTTGTGTCCTTACCTTTTTTTCACATGTAGCAATTTGGCGCCTTTTCAAACTAATGTAACCGTGGGTTTATATATGTCGCCTATACTGTATAAAACTACAAAATAACAAACACGGAGGCTCCAGTTTTACACAAGGACCACTTTATAGGTGAGGGCCGACATCCGGGCAACTGAGCTACATACGGGTTCTTCGAGCCATAGCAACCAGTCTGGCGTTGAAAACAAACCGTTGCCATTACTTTTTAACCTGTCGACCTACGCTGGTTAAACCCGTCATTCTGCCTCCTAAATGCCGAAAAACTTGTTTTTGGTTGTGCTAACCACAACAGGAAACAAGGAAAACAAAGGTTGTATTTTGTTCTGCCAAAGCGTGATAAAAGCCCACAGAGACGAGACAAATGGCTCGCAGCTTTACACCGGGAAAACGAGGACGGTTCTCACTGGAGTCCCCCAAAGTCCCGGGTCGTGTGTTCGGATCACTTCGTTTCTGGTAAATATAAGGAACAAAAATCCACCTTCTTAACCACAACTTGGCTATACCGTCCGTGCTAACATTGTACTTGTTGAATTTGTACCTTATAACGTTCGACAGCTGAAGTTGTTGTTGTACAAAAATAACATGCGGTATATACTATATAGTCTATAGCCTAGCTAGCTATTTTCGAAAACCAGTTTCGTTTAAATTTGCACTTAACAGTTGGGTTTTTAAAAACCAATAATTTTCATGTTGCCATTTAATCAACTTTTCAAGACAGTCACAAAATGCTGTCTTCAAGACTTTTCAATACAAAGACATATTTTGTACATTATTCGCCTGCTATACTGCGCCTTCATAAGGCTACAACTTACAAGGACCAGGCTACTAGGGGTCAGTCTGCTTTCTTTTGGGGTTTTTTGCCGGACATTCCGGTATTATTTACCCGTAATCTTGGTATTACTTTCCTTATTATGTTATTTTGCCACCTCCCCCTTCTCTGTTAAAACTCTCCTTTGTTGTACTTAAACAATACATGTAGCCCTCAAATCTCTCAATATTTTATACACTAACACTTGATCTTGTTGTTGATAACTTCCGCGTCTCTTTCTTAGTAGCGCACAGGCTAAGCTAACTAGCAAGCTAAGCTAAGCCTGAGAAGCTTTAAAGTTCACTGAGACGAGTCTGACGCAAATAATACATTTTCGTTTTTTCACACGATATGCGAATAAGTAAAAATGCGTAAATGAAGGATTTAACGCTATCTTCCAAGCCACAACGCTCGTTAAATGCTTTTTCTGTCAATGCTGTGAGCTGGTTTGTTTTCAACAAATTCCCGGTTGCTAGGGGATTGGTAGGCGGAAGTGACGTAGGTCCGCCCTCACCTATTACCGTTCTTTTAGAACCTCCGCTCCACTACAACGTGTCACCACTTCCGCTCTTAGCGCCTTCAAAATAAGAGCTCAAGGCATATACTGTATAACAGGAACTTAACATCACAAATAGGCAAGCCCATAATAATAGGTTACACTAAAATAACAAATTTAAACAGGAACTAAAAAGCATATATAGGACAAACAAGACATTTTAGTACCACAAACACCAGTAATTTTATATATTGCAATATATTGAATATACTCGATTAGGGCTGCAACTAACGATTCATTTCATAATCGATTAATCTGTTGATTATTACTTCGATTAATAATCGGATAAAAGAGACAAACTACATTTCTATCCTTTCCAGTATTTTATTGAAAAAAACCAGCATACTGGCACCATACTTATTTTGATTATTGTTTCTCAGCTGTTTGTACATGTTGCAGTTTATAAATAAAGGATTATAAAAATTATCAAATCACAAACTCAATACTTGGATATTTTACAATTATATGATGTCCCTGTATTTCTATTATGGGCAAGGTTTTTCTAGAATAGAAGGAATGAACTGGTACTCCTAGTGATGGAACGAAATGTGACGAGACGCGTGCTAAGCTTGTATGGAGGCTTGCTTCATGTAGGGGAGGAAGCGAAAATGTTGTGTTGCCGAGTAAAAACTTCCTTTTGCTTTACCTTTCTGCAGAAAGAGGCACCGAACGGGCAGCCCACCAGCTCAGCCCACCCAGCACGCTTCTCCCCCGACGATAAGTTCTCTCGACATCGCTTGACGGTGAAGAAGCGCTTCGGACTTCTGCTCACCCAGCAGCCCAGACCTGTTCTGTGAGCACATGACATGCACACAAACTATGGATGCCAACATGTTTGCAGATGTCAAACTTTTCCCCCTGTTTTATTTTTGCTGTTCTTTAACAATGTGTGGTTATGAAAGAGTGGTTGATCCCCACTGCAAAAAGCAACTTTGAATAAAAAGTTGGATACTTTTTGTCACTATTTGTATATTTGGCCACGTTTTAATACGCTCTGATCAACTATACACATTGATCCAAACCAGGGGTGTCCAAACTTGTTTTCATTGATATATATATGATTATTTTTTTTACATAAGTTGCACAAAAAAGTCCTTACATTTTACTTTAAAAACTACCAGCTCAGTCACCAGAATTTTACAGTAAAAGCAGTGTTGTTGTTTTTTACAGCATATAAAAAATATAATGAATGGAATGGAAAAACAATGCAAAGCAACAGAGCTGCCATTTATTTTTTTACCATAAAATCTTGTTTCAATGTTTTTGTTAGTTTTTTAACATTTTAGTGTCTTACAGCGAATGGAAAAAACAGTTCCAAAGTTGATTTTACGGTTTAAAAAAAAAAAACTCAAGTCGGCGGAATTTAACTGTAAAATGTATTGTCAATTTTACAGTCTACAATTTGATAATTTGTTTTGAAATCATAAGTCAAGCAGATATTTAAGTATAGTATCTTTATTTTAACAAACAATATTATTGGAATACATAATATAGAATTTGCAATTGCATGCAGTACATGATTTTTAATGTCAAAAGGGAAATAAATATATTTAGTAAGAAAAGATTAAGCATTTTATTAACGCATATTATTTCCAGGCTTTGGTGTTTCCTTTACTCAAAACACCTTATGTTCTGAAACTATCAGAAGTAAATTATATTCAACTTTGGTATGACACACTCAAATTAAATAACTGCAGTGGCTTTTCCCCCCTATTCCATACAAGAACATATTAGTAGCATGTTACATACATTTGAATATTAATTTACAATCAACACACGCTTGAAGATAATTTTTACCTTTTTTGTCCAAAATCTCCTGAATGACCTTTTGAAGTAGCAATAAAAGTGGTACATAAAGATACAGTAGATCAGGGGTCCCCAACCTTTTTGAAAGCAAGAGCTACTTCTTGAATAGTGATTAATGCAAAGGGCTACCAGTTTGATACACACTTAAATAAATTGCCAGAAATAGCCAATTTGCTCATTTTACCTTTAACTCTATGTTATTATTAATAATTAATGATATTTACACTTAATTGAACGGTTCAAAAGAGGAGAAAACACGAAAAAAATGACAATTAAATTTTGAAACATAGTTTATCTTCAATTTCGACTCTTTAAAATTCAAAATTCAACAGAAAAAAAGAAGAGAAAAACTAGCTAATTCGAATCTTTTTGAAAAAAAAAAAATTTATGGAACATCATAAGTAATTTTTCCTGATTAAGATTAATTTTAGAATTTTGATGACATGTTTTAAATAGGTTATAATCCAATCTGCACTTTGTTAGAATATATAACAAATTGGACCAAGCTATATTTCTAACAAAGACAAATCATTATTTCTTCCAGATTTTCCAGAACAAAAATTTTAAAAGAAATTCAAAAGACTTTGAAATAAGATTTAAATTTGATTCTACAGATTTTCTAGATTTGCCAAAATAATTTTTTTGAATTTTAATCATAAGTTTGAAGAAATATTTCGCAAATATTCTTCGTCGAAAAAACAGAAGCTAAAATGAAGAATTAAATTAAAATGTATTTATTATTCTTTACAATAAAAAAAATAAATGTACTTGAACATTGATTTAAATTGTCAGGAAAGAAGAGGAAGGAATTTAAAAGGTAAAAAGGTATATGTGTTTAAAAATCCTAAAATATTTTTTAAGGTTGAATTTTTTTCTCTAAAATTGTCTTTCTGAAAGTTATAAGAAGCAAAGTCAAAAAATTAATGAATTTATTCAAACAAGTGAAGACCAAGTCTTTAAAATATTTTCTTGGATTTTCAAATTATATTTGAGTTTTGTCTCTCTTAGAATTAAAAATGTCGAGCAAAGCGAGACCAGCTTGCTAGTAAATAAATACAATTTAAAAAATAGAGGCAGCTCACTGGTAAGTGCTGCTATTTGAGCTATTTTTAGAACAGGCCAGCGGGCTACTCACCTGGGGCCGTACTTATCAAGCTTCTTAGAGTGCCATTTTACACTTAAAGGCCTACTGAAACCCACTACTACCGACCACGCAGTCTGATAGTTTATATATCAATGATGAAATCTTAACATTATAACACATGCCAATACGGCCGGGTTAACTTATAAAGTGACATTTTAAATTTGCCGCTAAACTTCCGGTTCGAAACGCCTCTGAGGATGACGTATGCGTGTGACGTAGCCCGGCGAACACGGGTATGCCTTCCACATTGAAGCCGATACGAAAAAGCTCTGTTTTCATTTCATAATTCCACAGTATTCTGGACATCTGTGTTCGTGAATCTGTTTCAATCATGTTCATTGCATTATGTAGAAGGAAGCCGAGCAAGCAAAGAAGAAAGTTGTCGGTGCGAAATGGACGTATTTTTCGAACGTAGTCAGCCACAACAGTACACAGCCGGCGCTTCTTTGTTTACATTCCCGAAAGATGCAGTCAAGATGGAAGAACTCGGATAACAGAGACTCTAACCAGGAGGACTTTTGATTTGGATACACAGACGCCTGTAGAGAACTGGGACAACACAGACTCTTACCAGGATTACTTTGATTTGGATGACAAAGACGCAGACGTGCTACTGTGAGTATGCAGCTTTGGCTTTTTTTTGCGTATGTACGTAACTTTTTTAAAATATATAAGCTTTATGAACCTTGGGTTAGGTGAACGGTCTTTTGGGCTGAGTGATTGTGTGTGTTGATCATGTGTTTGAATTGTATTGGCGTGTTCTATGGAGCTAGGAGCTAGCAGAGGAGCTAGGAGCTAGCATAACACGTACCGTACCGTACGTGCGCGTCACGTACGTAACTTTTTAAAAATATATAAGCTTTATGAACCTTGGGTTAGGTGAACGGTCTTTTGGGCTGAGTGATTGTGTGTGTTGATCAGGTGTTTGAATTGTATTGGCGTGTTCTATGGAGCTAGGAGCTAGCAGAGGAGCTAGGAGCTAGCATAACAAACACGCAGGTGTTATTATGCAGGATTAATTTGTGGCATATTAAATATAAGCCTGGTTGTGTTGTGGCTAATAGAGTATATATATGTCTTGTGTTTATTTACTGTTGTAGTCATTCCCAGCTGAATATCAGGTACCGTGAGTATGCAGCCTTGGCTGCTAAACATTCGATAACTTGACCGTACGTGCGCGTCACGTACGTAACTTTTTAAAAATATATAAGCTTTATGAACCTTGGGTTAGGTGAACGGTCTTTTGGGCTGAGTGATTGTGTGTGTTGATCAGGTGTTTGAATTGTATTGGCGTGTTCTATGGAGCTAGGAGCTAGCAGAGGAGCTAGGAGCTAGCATAACAAACACGCAGGTGTTTTTATGCAGGATTAATTTGTGGCATATTAAATATAAGCCTGGTTGTGTTGTGGCTAATAGAGTATATATATGTCTTGTGTTTATTTACTGTTGTAGTCATTCCCAGCTGAATATCAGGTCACCCCCGGCTCTCACAGCATCTTCCCTATCTGAATAGCTTCAACTCCCCACTAGTCCTTCACTTGCACTTTACTCATCCACAAATCTTTCATCCTCGCTCAAATTAATGGGGAAATTGTCGCTTTCTCGGTCCGAATCTCTCTCACTTCATGCGGCCATCATTGTAAACAATAGGGAACTTTGCGTATATGTTCAACTGACTACGTCACGCTACTTCCGGTAGGTGCAAGCCTTTTTTTTATCAGATACCAAAAGTTGCAATCTTTATCGTCGTTGTTCTATACTAAATCCTTTCAGCAAAAATATGGCAATATCGCGAAATGATCAAGTATGACACATAGAATAGATCTGCTATCCCCGTTTAAATAAAAAAAATTCATTTCAGTAGGCCTTTAAGTCCTGAGAATTTGCGAAATTTAGTCCTACTCTCAAACTTAAGAATAAAAGCTTTTTATCAACGTTCTTAAGTCTAAGAATCACTCCTACTCTCCACGATATTTAAGAGACCTTCAGAGGTGTCTTAAGTGGTTAGGAGTTGCCAGCAGGGGATGGCACTGAGGCGAGAGAGACGTGCGCCAACGTCCAGGGAACGGAACAATGTTTTTGTTTTTTTTGATGACGAGCAGCTGATCAAACGGTATCGTTTAGACCAGGGGTCGGCAACCCGCGGCTCTAGAGCCGCATGCGGCTCTTTAGCGCCGCCCTAGTGGCTCTCAGGAGCTTTTTTAAAAATGTATGAAAAATGGAAAAAGATGAGGAAATTTTTTTTTGTTTGTTTTAATATGGTTTCCGTAGGAGGACAAACATGACGCAAACCTCCCTAATTGTTATAAAGCACACTGTTTATATTAAACATGCTTCACTGATTCGAGTATTTGGCGAGCGCCGTTTTGTCCTACTAATTTTGGCGGTCCTTGAACTCACCGTAGTTTGTTTTACAAGTATAACTTTCTCCGACTTTCTAGGACGTGTTTTATGCCACTTCTTTTTCTGTCTCATTCTGTCCACCACACTTTTAACGTTGTGCGTGAATGCACAAAGGTGAGTTTTGTTGATGTTATTGACTTGTGTGGAGTGCTAGTCAGACATATTTGGTCAGTGCATGACTGCAAGCTAATCGATGCTAACATGCTATTTAGGCTAGCTATATGTACGCATTGCAGCATTATGCCTCATTTGTAGCTATATTTGAGCTCATTTAGTTTCCTTTAAGTCATCTTAATTCAATTTATATCTCATGACACACTATCTGTATGTAATATGGCTTTTAATTTTTTGCGGCTCCAGACAGATTTGTTTTTGTATTTTTGGTCCAATATGGCTCTTTCAACATTTTGGGTTGCCGACCCCTGGTTTAGACAGAGCGGATATTATTTTTGTCACATATTTAATACTTTTCGATTCCTTGTTGATTTCTGCATGTGGCTGCAGTGGGCTAGTATATATAGAGCCACCCACACCAGTTTCAAATTAGTTGCCTAATTAATGAATTGTAAAGAAAATGTTATGACAGTAGCGTATGTGTGTGGCCGTGAGGTGAGTGACGTCAGTGAGTGTGTGGGCGATAGAAGAGAGGGAGCGGTAGCGTGAGTGCCGGCGGGGACTAGTTTGTTTTGTATTATTTTGTAGTTTGTCAAAATATACACTCCCATTGTCCACTTAAATATTTCCAAGATATTTCTTTATTCTTAGACAAGGGATTCCCTTCCGTGATTGGTCATTTCTATGGACACAGAAATGACGTCACCTAAAATTGCGTTTACGGCACATAGTAATGTCGTAATTCAGCTCTGAGTGTGACACTTAAGATTCAGTCCTACACTTCGCTGAAAGTGTGAGTAAGACGCTTGATAACTAACTTTTAAGTGCAGCTTTCAGCGAAGAATTTATTTACTCTTAAGTCAACTCTTAGCAGACTTCTTAGGAGTAATTCTAAGAAGCTTGATAAGTACGGCCCCTGGTCCTTACGGGCTACCTGGTGCCCGCGGGCACCGCGTTGGTGACCCCTGCAGTAGATGAACAACACGGTGAATATTGTAATTAGAGATGTCGGCCGATAAATGCTTTAAAATGTAATATCGGATATTATCGGTATTTTTTATTTATTAAATCAACATAAAAAACACAAGATACACTTACAATTAGTGCACCAAGCCAAAAAACCTCCCTCCCCCATTTACACTCATTCACACAAAAGGGTTGTTTCTTTCTGTTATTAATATTCTGCTTCCTACATTATATATGAATATATATCAATACAGTCTGCAAGGGATACAGTCCGTAAGCACACATGATTGTGCGTGCTGCTGCTCCACTAATAGTACTAACCTTTAACAGTTAATTTTACTCATTTTCATTGATTACTAGTTTCTATGTAACTGTTTTTATATTGTTTTTTATTCAAGAAAATGTTTTTAATCTATTTATCTTATTTTATTAATTTAAAAAAAGGACCTTATCTTCACCATACCTGGTTGTCCAAATTAGGCATAATAATGTGTTAATTCCACGACTGTATATATCGATATCGGTAGTTGGACAATATCGGATATCGGCAAAAAGTCATTATCGGACATACCTAATTGTAATAATCCTGCAATGTAGGATCATACAACTTCTTTGTGTGTCTTGTCTTTATTGCACAATATTAGTTTGAAAACCACCCCAATGTGCGTCTCTTCTTTTCCCGGCAATAATCGAACCAATCCAATCCAATCCAATCCACTTTATTTATATAGCACATTTACACAACAAGAATGTTTCCAAAGTGCTGCACAGCCATGTTAAAAACAATATTAAAACAATATTAAAAACTATATTAAAAACAATATTAAAAACAATATTATGCTACACCAATGACTGAATAAAAACAAAGAATAAATGAATAGAAAACCAATACAGAGACAATATAAAAAATAAATATGATTAAAATCGATTTTAAAGGGTGAAACCAATTAAAACAGTAAAATAGACATCAAAATTTATAACCCTAACCCTAACCACACAGGACAACAGAGGACAGAAGACCACACAACTCACGTAGTGTTAAAAGCCAAAGAATAAAAGTGGGTCTTTAGACGAGACTTAAAACACTCCACTGTGGGAGCAGTTTGAACATGGAGGGGCAGAGTGTTCCAGAGTTTAGGGCCGACCACAGAGAAGGCCCTGTCTCCCCTGGTTTTAAGTCTCGTCCTGGGCACCGCGAGCTGGAGCTGGCTCTCGGACCTCAGAGCGCGCGCAGGAGTGTAAATTTGGATGAGGTCCGAGATATACTGAGGTGCCAGTCCATGTAAAGCTTTAAAAACAAACAGCAAGGATTTAAAATCAATTCTAAAATGAACAGGGAGCCAGTGCAAACTCCGAAGAATTGGGGTTATATGCTCACGTTTCCTGGCCCCTGTTAAAAGTCGTGCTGCCGCGTTCTGGACTAACTGCAACCGGGAGAGAGTTTTTTGGCTAATGCCAGCATAAAGTGCATTGCAGTAGTCCAGGCGACTTGAAATAAAAGCATGCACGAACCCCCACTTCCTATCATCAACGTCACTTCCCCATCTCTCCCCGGAAGTCCCGCCCCCCCAGCCACAATCATTGGCTAACACCCCGTAGCCAGCCGCCAGTCTCATTTATCATTTGTAGCTAACATCAATGTGACTAAATGTTACAAGAAGTGCTTTGTTAGCAAGATGCCAGAAAGGATCGCCACTATTTATTTCCTAAAAGTAACCAAATGATTCCTCAAATGGATAAACCACACATATGTACCATGAATTGATTAACGCGGACCCCGACTTAAAAAAGTAGAAAAACTTATTGGGGTGTTACCATTTAGTGGTCAATTGTACGGAATATGCAATCTACTAATACAAGTTTCAATCAATAAAACTAATACCGCCACCATTTTCCTACAGAACATTTGGTATACTGCACAATTATTTATTAGGAATATTTACCTCCCAAAGCTACAAGTTCACTCAAACACACAACTTCATATTTCTTGCCTCTCCTCCAACTCTGGCTTCTTCGCAGTCTTACTCCTTTGCAAAGTTGCCAACACACCACACTGACCCCTAGTGGAGTGCTCTCGGAACGACAGTGTAAAATTCCTTATTTTCCACCTGTCAACAGTTGATTCAGTTTCAGTTTATGTGGAACATACAATTGTTTCATTACAACGCGTCCGAAAAGTAGTAGGAAGAAGTTAATTCTACCCCTTTTCATACCATCGCAATTTTATCATAGTTCCTGCTTCTCTGTAACAGAACAGTGAACAAATAAATATATCATACCAACAAATATTAAATACATCAATAATCTCTGTCTCAATAAAAAAATAAAAAACAGTTTGAACAGTCCCTTAAAGTGAATCATTACGGTGCTTTGTTGGATTTCTTTGGTTAATCCATTCCATAATTTAATTCCACATACAGATATACTAAAGGTTTTAAGTGTTGTACGAGCATACAAATGTTTTAAATTAGATTTTCCTCCGAGGTTATATTTCTCTTTTGTTGAGAAGAATTGTTGTACGTTCTTGGCTAGCAGGTTATAGTTTGCTTTGTACATCATTTTAGCTGTGCGCAAATGCACCAAATCGTTAAATTTCAATAATTGTGATTGAATAAATAAAGGGTTTGTATGTTCTCTATATCCAACATTATGTATTATTGTAATTGATCTTTTTTGTAACACAGTTAGTGAATGAAGCGCACATTTGTAGTTTCCCAATATTTCCGCACAATAACTCAGATATTTAACACTAGCGAGCAGTAAAGAATATGAAGTGATTTTTGGTCTAGAACATGTTTTGCTTTATTCATTATTGACGTGTTTCTTGCTACTTTATGTTGTGTATTTTTTACATGAGATTCCCAATTCATTTGATCATGATTGAAAGAGTAGTTTGTCAATGAGCTATTTTTACCTCCATCCAGTATCTAGTTTGAAATCTGTGCTATTAACCGAGTAAAACATTTCAGCGTTTGTAGTACATTTTTTGTTGTAATCCTGTGCCTTTTAAGGTTAAAGTTACTAGGAACGCTCAAAACATTGATTAAAAAAACTCAGAACTTGACAATTGAGCCAATGTCAAAAAACAAACCTCAAAGTATCGCAACTTTTTGAAAAAAAACCTAGACTGTATAAGCATGCTGGTATGTTTAAAGCTGTTAATATTTTAACAGTGTCAAAGCGGTAGAGAATGGATGGATTTTTATACTAACATATAATCAATATGTCAATAATATTCACCAGTTGCATGAATGTGAAGTGAATTAATTAACTCAACCAAACCTTCAAGTTTGAGTAAACAGTGGTATTTCAGTTTGACCGCATAAGATAAGGCCCCTTAGTTTGATATTCGCAGGTGGATTGGATCACTTCTCGTAGGAAATAGGAATGCAAAAGTGATAGCCCTATCCTTGAGAAGAGACAACCTGTCTAGCCCAACACAGGAACATCTCCTTTTATGGTCAGGATGCGCTCCTTACTTAGCACACACAACCAGAGACAGGAAGGAGGAATATAAAAACTCCTGATTTGGCTTCTTCAGTTAGGAGTCCTTGACTTTTTTGACTTAGGCTCCTCCAGGGAACTACAATCCTGTGTAATGACGCTCGCTTGTGATAAAGCAATTTTTAGTTCAGTACAGCATTTCCGATGTCTCTTTTAATCCAGCCGCACTGCCGGGTCATCCCTTCTGTCTGGACGAGGACGCCAAGACCAGAAACACACTTCAAATGTCTGCAGTGAGGAATCAGTGGTAGAAAATGAGGTTTGGGCAGTTCTTTATTTCCCTTTTCTAAGGCTGCTGGGTGGCCCCATGGTGGATATACACACAGTATATGTACAGGAGTTTGCTATACCGGAGTTACACTGAGGGTCCATGGTACACAGACTTCAAAAAACAACACGTAGAGAGCCTCGCCGCCATGTTTCCGAGGAAAGGGGAACAGCACAAGAGAAGATGATGCAGTATGACCGCCTAATAACTTAACACTTGGAAAATAACATACAGTTCACGCACAGTGCATCTTAAATAGGTCACGTGAAGAGCCATATACCATAAATATCTGTATTTGTCGGGAGCCAACATATATAAAATGATTTATTTTTGAAAAATTAACTTAAAAACACCGGTTTAAACATTGCCCATTTTGAGAATTTTCCCACGCTGCCCGCACCGGTGAGCTCATGGGGGGCAAAGAAGCCCTCTCACCCCGTTTGCTAGCGTATGAATTAGTAGAAAACAAACAAACACCACAGTCAATTCAGCACAAAAAGAAGCCACAAAACACAAGAACAGCAAGAACACAGTATTATATTTTTTGACTTTTTTCCTCTTCATAGTCAGTATCCTGGTCGTGGTCCTGGTCCTGGTCCTGGTCCTCGGAGCGTCGATCCCTCCGTTGACGGCTCAGCGGAATTGGGAGGCGGGTCTCCTTCATCCGTGATATTTTAACTCTCAATTTCACAGTGTGGTTGGAAAAGAGGGGACGGGTGGGGGCGTGGAGGTGGGATCGGAGCCAGGTGGGAAGAGGAACACTTTTCAGCAAACAATGACAAACCCTGGCCGAAACAAAATGGCCGCGTCAGTTTCATTCCCGCCAAAGCTCTGTGGGGGCGCCACGGGTTGGATTGGACTGAAGCGTGGACTCGATTCGGTGATACGAGGGATGAAGGGGAATGGCGGGTTCGGGGAAGAAAAAGGCGAATCCCGTCTCCGGACGCTCAGGCACGCTGCGGCAGGGCTCGCCGCTTGCGGCTGTAGTAGTGGCGCACGCCCGTTTGTCTGGCAAAGTTCATCATGTAGTTTTGTTTACGCGTGCTGCAGGGGATACAAACACAGCGGTTGGAACTAAAACGACTGGAAAGGCGGAGCAGCAAAGAAGGGCATGCACTCTGAAAATGGTGTTTATCGTGTCTTACGCCCTGGCGCTACGCTACACGAGTGCTGATGTTGTGCGGCTGGATGGAGACATGGCGACACTGACATGTGACACTCACACACCACGGGGGAAGGGGGGACAAAAGTAGACCGCAGTGAGCGGACATTAAAGACGAGAGTCTTGCTCAGTGCCTCTTCCACTCCAGCAGGGGGCGGTGCCAGTGAGCCGGGGGGCGCTCTGCAAAGCAGGGGTCAGGGCGGCGGATGTAAATGAGTGAGGGTGAGGGGATGGAGGGAGGCGGGACAAACTTCCACATAGAGCCATGAAAGATGGGAGGTCTCATTTCCTGTTGACCAGGATGTGTGCTGACTCAGCATCAAGCAAGTTGCATTGTGGGGCTTCAACCCCCATGGAGGACACAGAGGTCATGTCCTCGCTGGTTTTTAAGTGACCAAAAGATAATATGACTGACTGCAAATACACTTTGTGTGGGACATCCTCTCTCAATATACCATCTTTGGTCATGCACAACCAACACAATGAAGTCCACTTTGACTTTAAACATGTGTCGTGCATAAATGATGAGGCAGCCTAGGGCTGGGAGATATGGCCTTTTATTAATATCTGGATATTTGTAGTCCATGTCACGATACACAATATATATCTCCATATTTTGCTGTAGCCTTGAATGAACACTTGATGCATATAATCACAGCAGTATGATGATTTTATGTGTCTACATTAAAACATTCTTCTTCATACTGCATTAATATATGCTACTTTTAAACTTGCATGCAGAGATGGAAATCACAACTAAGTCAATTTAGCAAAAGTGTATTTATTAAACAGTTATTAAGCAGTGGCACAAACATTCATGTCATTTCTAAACAGAAAGTGCAAGATTGTCAGAGACATTTTAAAACAAACTATTAGTGCACCACATAAATGGCATGATGGGCCACATAAATGGCATGATGGGCCACATAAATGACCAGGTGGGCCACATAAATGACATGATGGGCCACATAAATGACCAGGTGGGCCACATAAATGACATGATGGGCCACATAAATGACCAGGTGGGCCACATAAATGACATGATGGGCCACATAAATGACCAGGTGGGCCACATAAATGGCATGATGGGCCACATAAATGACCGGGTGGGCCACATAAATGACCAGGTGGGCCACATAAATGACCAGGTGGGCCACATAAATGGCGTGATGGGCCACCTAAATGACCAGGTGGACCACAAAAATGGCATGATGGGCCACCTAAATGACCAGGTGGGCCACATAAATGGTGTGATGGGCCACCTAAATGACCAGGTGGACCACATAAGGGACGCGATGGGCCACAAATGACCAGGTGGACCACATAAATGGCATGATGGGCCACCTAAATGACCAGGTGGGCCACATAAATGGTGTGATGGGCCACCTAAATGACCAGGTGGACCACATAAGGGACGTGATGGGCCACATAAATGACCAGGTGGACCACATAAATGGCATGATGGGCCACCTAAATGACCAGGTGGGCCACATAAATGACCAGGTGGGCCACATAAATGGTGTGATGGGCCACCTAAATGACCAGGTGGGCCACATAAATGGCGTGATGGGCCACCTAAATGACCAGGTGGACCACAAAAATGGCATGATGGGCCACCTAAATGACCAGGTGGGCCACATAAATGGTGTGATGGGCCACCTAAATGACCAGGTGGACCACATAAGGGACGTGATGGGCCACATAAATGACCAGGTGGACCACATAAATGGCATGATGGGCCATATAAATGACCAGGTGGACCACATAAATGGCATGATGGACCACCTAAATGACCAGGTGGGCCACATAAATGACCAGGTGGGCTACATAAATGGTGTGATGGACCACCTAAATGACCAGGTGGACCACATAAATGACCAGGTGGGCCACATAAATGGCATGATGGGCCACGTAAATGACAAGGTGGACCACATAAGGGACGTGATGGGCCACATTAATGACATGATGGGCCACATAAGTGATGTGGACCACATTAGTGGAGTAATGGGCCACATAAATGGCGTGATGGGCCACATAAAAGGTGTGATGGTTCCACACAAATCACCAGGTGGGCCACATAAATGGCGTGATGGGCCACATAAAAGGTGTGATGGTTCCACACAAATCACCAGGTGGGCCACATAAATGGCGTGATGGGTCACATAAAATGGCATGATGGGCCACATAAATCACGAGGTGGGCCATATAAATGGCATGATGGGCCACATAAATCACGAGGTAGGCCACATATATGACCAAGTGGGCCACATAAATGGTGTGATGGTTCCACACAAATCACCAGGTGGGCCACGTAAATGGTGTGATGGTTCCACACAAGTCACCAGGTGGGCCACGTAAATGGTGTGATGGGCCACATAAATGACCAGGTGGGCCATATAAATGGCGTGATGGGCCACATAAATCACAAGGTGGGCCACATAAATGACAAAGTGGGCCACATAAAATGGCGTGATGGGCCACATAAATCACCAGGTGGGCCACATAAATGACAAAGTGGGCCACATAAAATGGCGTGATTGGCCACCTAAATGACCAGGTGGGCCACATAAGTGACGTGATGGGCCACATAAATCACCAGGTGGGCCACATAAATGACGAGGTGGGCCACATAAATGGCATGATGGGCCACATAAGTGACGTGATGGGCCACACAAATCACCAGATGGGCCACATAAATGGTGTGATGGGCCACAAAAATGACCAGGTGGGTCACATAAATGGTGTGATGGGCCACAAAAATGACCAGGTGGGTCACATAAATGGTGTGATGGGCCACAAAAATGACCAGGTGGGTCACATAAATGACCAGGTGGGCCACATAAATGGTGTGATGGGCCACAAAAATCACCAGATGGGCCACATAAATGACCAGGTGGGCCACATAAATGGTGTGATGGGCCACAAAAATGACCAGGTGGGTCACAAAAATGGCGTGATGGGCCACAAAAATCACCAGGTGGGCCACATAAATGGTGTGATGGGCTACATAAATGACCAGGTGGGCCACATAAATGGTGTGATGGGCTACATAAATGACCAGGTGGGCCACATAAATGGTGTGATGGCTAAATAAATGACCAGGTGGGCCACATTAGTGATGTGATGGGCCACATAAATGACCAGGTGGGCCAAATAAATTGCACGATGGGCCACATAAATGACCAGGTGGGCCACATAAATGGCGTGATGGGCCACCTAAATGACCAGGTGGACCACCTAAATAACCAGGTGGGCCACATAAATGGCGTGATGGGCCACCTAAATGACCAGGTGGACCACCTAAATGACCAGGTGGACCACCTAAATAACCAGGTGGGCCACATAAATGGCGTGATGGGCCACCTAAATGACCAGGTGGACCACCTAAATAACCAGGTGGGCCACCTAAATTACCAGGTGGGCCACATAAATGACCAGGTGGGCCACATAAATGACCAGGTGGGCCACATAAGTGACCAGGTGGGCCACATAAATGGCGTGATGGGCCACCTAAATGACGAGGTGGACCACCTAAATAACCAGGTGGGCCACATAAATGACCAGGTGGGCCACATAAATGACCAGGTGTGCCACACCACATAAGAGACAAGGTGGGCCAGATATGAGTTAGTGTTTGACACTGGTGCTTTAGTGTAAAATACCAAAATGAAGAGAATAAAATCAACTCTGTCTCCTTTTGGCCAGCAGAGGTCGCCACAGCAAGACAATTACATGAGGATTGAACTTGTGATTCCTGACAAAAGCCTGGCTGTACAAAGTGCTCTGTCCATTATTTACATTTTCATTGTGCAAACAACGTGTCATTGCCCTGGTGACACGCCACACCCTTTTAGGCAATAAGTCAATGAGGTCAGCGCTGAAGTGTGCGGTCATGGAGTGGAGCCGCCACAACAAAATTGAGGTAGCAACAGAAACACACAGATAAAGTGTAGTGATGGACAAGGATGCAACCATTAACCACTTGGACTATTAAAAAGCTATAATGGTTGCATCCCTAGTGATGGAGTACATCACACAATACTGACATTGGTCTTTACCATGCTGCTAAATCCCTTGTTTTTTGGTGGTGTTTGAGTGTGTTACGGAGCCTCCACCTGGACCGTGTGAGCACCTGGTCTGCGTGGGACTCGGGGTTAGAAAGCGAGGGCATGGAGATGACTGAGGTGATGTGGAGTGCCGGGGGAGAGTGTGTGTGTAGGAGGGGAGGAGCAGGGCGGTGAGGGATGGAGGCTGCATTCAGTAGGAGGCGCTGGACTTACCTGACACTACAGCCATGCCAGAGGGAGCAGAATACACAAGAGAGCAGAGGTTAGAGTGCGAGAGGGGAGAGGGAGGTGGGGGGGAGTGCTGTCTCCAAGAAAGGTGTGGGGGGGTAGGAGCCGTGGCCTGGGGAGGGGAAGGCAGGGGCCCCCCGGAGTAGGAAGTGGCGAGGGAGGGGGTAGAAAGAGAGTGAAGAAAAGGTGGATGGGATGATGATGAGAGAGAAAGAAAGAAGAGTAAGACAGCCGTAATCCATCCATCGTGTGCGCAGAAGGAAAGAGGAATGGAGGAGGAAGAAAGGAGGTCAATTGAGGATGAGGAGTGGAGGAAGAATCAAACAAGAAGCAGCGAGAAAAGAGCAAAAAAAAAAATTTGAATGGAATGCATGAAGGAGAAGAAGAGAAGTGGAACAGATAGAAATAAATAACATTGTGAGGATCATCATCACACTTTGGAGCTGAGTTGAAGACATGCACAGGATGGAAGGAAGAAAGCATGGAAGGAAGGAAGGAAGGAAGGAAGGTCACGGCCACATAGACCAGGGGTCAGCTCGGGTTTGGCGCTCAAAGCATGTTTCCACCAAGCAGTACAGTTCAGTTCGGTTCGGCTTGGTTTGGACTGCTAAATCCTGTTCCTGCTGTTCTGTCAGCTACCAACTTTTGTTTGATTGATTGATTGAAACTTTTATTAGTAGATTGCACAGTACAGTACATATTCCGTGCAATTGACCACTAAATGGTAACACCCCAATAAGTTTTTCAACTTGTTTAAGTCGGGGTCCACGTTAATCAATTCATGGTAAACTGTAAACTCATTTAAGTAGACACTAACCAACACACAACATAGTGACCCATTTCTAGTCCTATTCTGCCATTGATTGGGCCACAGAGTCATCAAGGTGAGAAGGGGGCCAAAAAGTCATACAGTGGTACCTCAACTTCAGAGTGCCACAATCGAAGAGTGTTATCCGAAAAGAGCTGTTTCTCAGTTATATATATACAGTACTGGACACACCTTCTCCTCATTCAATGTGTTTTCTTTATTTTCATGACTATTTACATTGTAGATTGTCACTGAAGGCATCAAAACTATGAATGAACACATGTGGAGTTATGTACTTTAACAAAAAAAGGTGAAATAACCAAAAAAAATGTATATTCTAGTTTCTTCAAAATAGCCACCCTTTGCACACTCTTGGCATTCTTTAGATTCATACACACTCTTGGTGTGCTTGAATCTCATCGAGATTTTCATGACTATTTACATTGTGGATTGTCACTGAAGGCATCAAAACTATGACACCTGTGAAGTGAAAACCATTTCACCTCTTGAAGCTCATGGAGAGAATGCCAAGAGTGTGCAAAGCAGTAATCAGAGCTAAGGGTGGCTATTTTGAAGAAAATAGAATATAAAACTAGAAAATAATACATGTTTTCAGTTATTTCACCTTTTTTTGTTAAGTACATAACTCCACACGTGTTCATTCATAGTTTTGATGCCTTCAGTGACAATCTACAATGTAAATAGTCATGAAAATAAAGAAAACGCATTGAATGAGGAGAAGGCGTGTCCAAACTTTTTGGCCTGTACTGTAGATTATTTAAGTTGCAGGGCAAATAGCATCGCATAAGAACACAGTAAACTACCAAAACATCCGGTCTTACTCGCTAGCATTAGCGTATAGCTTGAAATGGACATAATGAAGTTTTACAGCAGATACACTGCAAAAACTGAAATCTAAGAAAGATGAAATTTCTCAACTAAGGGTGATATTTGCTTATTTTCTTTCTGATAAGATAATTTTTCTCACTAAGCAGATTTTATGTTAGAGTGTTTTACTTGTTTTAAGTGTTTTGGTCCTAAATGATCTCAGTAAGATATTACAGCTTGTTGCTGAGATTTGATGAGCTATATTGAGTAAAACATGCTTGAAACTAGAATATCAACTGTTGCAAAGCTGTGTCATCAACACTCACAAGTATAAAACTACTTTTTTAAAGTCATCATTTCTTATTTCAAGCATGAAAAAAAAAAATCATGACTTTGACACAATTGTGTCTCATAATTAAAACAGATGACAGCCAAATGGACTTTGCTGTTTTATTTTCAATGAAACAATAGAAAATACGTACTCATATAGTAGTACAGTTGTTATTAGTGAGAATATACTTATTTTAAGGTATTTTTGGGTTCATTGAGGTTAGCTAATTAGGGTCCGCCCTGTAACCAGTACAAAGGAACCTATTGTTATTGTAAGGTTTTATTATTCTTTCTTTATTATTCCGCAGCTTTGCGCACTACTTTGCCCCCCTTAACATGCTTCAAAACTCACCAAATTTTACACACACATACAAAAAGTGGTACAGCACACTTTAGTAAAAAACCAAACCCCAAAAATCTAAATTGCGCTCTAGCGCCCCCTAGGAAGAAAACTGCCTCTAACTCCCACTAGGAAGGTCGTAGAGACATGAAACAAAAACCTGTATGTAGGTCTTACTTAGACCTACCTTTGATAATTTCACATCCTCGGGCAAAAACCAACAGGAAGTTGGCAATTTCCCCTTCAAGACAAAAAATGACTAAAAACACTCATTTTTGATTTTTGAGCTGTATTTTGACCCCCTTAAAATACTTCAAAACTCACCAAACTTCTCACACATTTAGGGACTGGTGGAAACTGCGATCTAAAAAAAAAACCCAACCCCAAAACTCAAAATTGTGCTCTACATAATTTTTGAAAAAAACAGAGAAAAAACTGCTCCTCAGAGGAAAACTCAGACAAGACTGCTTGTAACTTCCGGTAGGAACGTCTTAAAAACATGAAACAAATACCTCTACGTAGGTCTCGCCTAGACCTACATTTCATAGATTGACATCCTTCAGCAAATATCAACAGGAAGTTTGCTATTCCTCCTTCAAAACAAAATTTTTGTTACAACCGGTCACCAAACATCAAACGTTATCTCCTCTGAGCGCGTTTGTCGTTTCGGCTTCAAACTGCTACAGGAGAGAGATTGAACCCTTCTGATTAAAAGTTGACGAAAGCGTTTTGATCGGTAGTACGGTTTTGATTTTACGAGCCTTCAAAGACACGCTGCACTGTTGCTGCTCCGGTGCCTATAATGACAACGTAAAATGCAATTATTTCTTTTTTGTCCTCAAAATTCTACACACAATACCCTATAATGACAATGTGAACTCAGACACAACTTCCTCTAACTCCCAGTACGAATATCGTAGAGACACGAAACAAAAACCTCTATGTAGGTCTCACTCAGGACTACCACTGGACAAAAGTATTGGGACTCCTAGGACTAGCACCTGCCAAAATGCGGACCCGTCCAACGCTGCTTGCAGCTTTAATTTGACTTGTTTTGGAAAGTCTTGACAAGCCAAATTTTCTTGTTCTATTGGCAGATCATTTTGCTTAGTTAAAATAAAACACCACTAATTTTTGTATTTTTCTTTTCTTGTTTTTGAACACTGACTTTTTGCAGTGCAGGATACAAGTCTTTGGAGTGAGCTGAAGAAAACCAATTGAGCCTGTAAGTTGAGGTTCTACTCTCCTGATGGGTTATGTACTGCTTGGGTGGAACAGGGCTGAGGTTTGTATGAAAGGACTTTTAATGCATCGAGTTCCGGTCGGAGTGAACAATGAGTGCGATGCTCTCATGCAGGGACCACATTCAAACCGCTTTAATTCATTTGCTAGCTGATAAATAGCCAGGATACTTTCAGTGTCCTGTGGAATTGTTGGGAGAATCATAGCCGGAATGTAAAAAACTGGATGCAGGCTTTTGATTCCATGTATTCATCTGAATAGTCCCCAAGACACTGAAACTCTGATGACTTGCCAGCCATCCACAGAGAAAGCCAAGCAGACAAAGTCATGTTCCTCCTTGCCTGACGCCACAAGTGATGAAGCTCACTGCACATAATCGTGTGCTTACTGTACGCCTGTACTGTACTCCTCTGTATGTGTGGACGGGGGGGGGGGCTGTTTCTACGGGTGGTACGGGATCAGAGAAGGGCAGATCTAGGCTCTAACGGGAGGCCAGGGTCCGGCCGGGAGTTGGGTACTCACAGAACTACTTCCACATGATCCAACGCCCACTGGTCGTGTCCCACGCCGTCGTGGCGCGGCTGCCACCATCGCAGCATCACACCTTTGACCCTCGCCTCTCTGGAGAAAACATGGAAACGTACAATCGACTTGGAACACGGAAGGTAAAGCATTGATTATATTGTGTCAGAGGGTGAGTAAGCAGTAGTTCATCCTCCATATATTCAGCTTCAAAAAGATAAGGTTGTGAATCCTCATGCATGCACACAAACATGCATCCACAAAAAATATACGCCACACACACACATCCCTCCCCCAATCCAACACTCTCGGCGCAAATCCCATAGGGGTGATGAAAGGATGGGCAGCGCCTGAGAGCTGCAGCCTACTACCATGACCCCGCACTCCCCTTCCCTCTGTTACTAGATATCTCAAGATGTATGTTGTAATATGTATATGTGCTTTGCTATGGAGGTTTTTTCCCAGTCTGGATTGTATTTTTTTTTACTCATCCTTCCCCAGCGTTTTACCTTTTTCCCCATCTTTTAGAGGGCGCCTTGTGGCGACCCATCAGCGTTCCCGTTCTGTAACCCTGCACACTGTTTGTTTGTCTAATCTTGAACGGGTTTGTGCTGAAAACAAAGTTTCGTTGTACTTGTTCAATGACAATAAAGACCTAGCCTATCCTATCCTGGTGCCAAAAAATAGTTGTGTTGGTTGTCTGTTACCAAGTCAAGGTTGGTTGGATTGGGTCATATAAGTAAATGCTGTGTTTGTGATGTCAAGGAAGTACACATCTAGGTCACTGACCTGAGTTAAGTACATTGTCCACAATATGGTGACAATTTACCACCTGTTAGACACCTGGGTATTTGAATTAAAAGGAAAAGACTCCGCGCGGTCATGTTGCTCATTGAAACTGAACTCGTGCCCTCGTCTTGCGGGCCAAATTGAAGATGCCCGCGGTCCTGGGTTTGGAGAGCTTGTTCCAGCAGCAGTTGGCTACTATTTACTACATTCAATTTAATGTTTAAATTACATTGGTTTCAGTTTTTTAAGAGCATAGGAAGTGTTTAGAAGTGTGTTTAAAAGCTATAAGGGGCTATTAACGACTTTAAATGCATATTCATAAAAACCTAAAATAAATAGTGTCCCTACTTTGCTAAAATTCAAGGGAACACTGAAGTCCCAAAGATCGACCCCCTGCTCTGAAGTATATCCAAGTTCACTTTGCATAGTATTGTACAAAACCCAAACCCAGAGAAGCCGGCCGCGTTTCTGGGTGTTGTTAATAAATGGCTTTCGCTTTGCATCGTAGAGTTTTAACTTGCACTTACAGAATTAGCGACCAACTGTAGTTACTGACAGTGGTTTTCTGAAGTATTCCTGAGCCCATGTGGTGATATCCTTTACACGGGGATGTCGCTTTTTGATGCAGTACACTTACGTGCTTACGTGCAGTGATTTTCCCGGATACCTCCTAACCTTTTGATGATATTACGGAGCGTAGATGGTGGAATCCCTAAATTCCCTGCAATAGCTGGTTGAGAAATGTTGGACAATTTGTTGACAAAGTGGTGACCCTCGCCCCCCGTCCTTGTTTGTGAATGACGGAGCATTTCATGGAAGCTGCTTTTATACCCAATCATGGCACCCACCTGTTCCCAATTAGCCTGTTCACCTGTCGCATGTTCCAAATAAGTGTTTGATGAGCATTCCTCAACTTCCTCAGTCTTTTTTGCCACTCGTGCTGGCTTTTTTGAAACATGTTGCCGGCTTCAAATTCCAAATGAGCTAATATTTGCAAAAAATAAGAGTTTTACAGTTTGAACGTTTAGTATTTTGTCTTTGCAGTCTATCCAATTGAATATAGGTTGAAAAGGATTTGCAAATCATTGTATTCTGTTTTTATTTACCATTTACACAACGTGCCAACTTCTCTGGTTTTGGGGTTTGTACATAGATATCATGTAAAGAATGTCGGTCACTTACAGTGGAATATTGTAGGAGACCCTCTGGGCTTTTATGAAGTCTTTGGGCTGATGCTGGGCAATGACGTGCCAACGGACTCCATTGTTGACGCTGTATTGCAGCAGCACGGCTCGGTCCACCGTGTCAGCCCGATCCAGGGCTATGTTGCAACTATCAGTCTGTGCCACGCTGCCAATCTGCAGCACAAACATGATCTTACTGCAGCAAGACACAGAAGTGACAAGGTTAGAGGCAGATATGGATGAGTTCATCGGCAGCAAGGACGTGGGCATCTCTGAGGCGCAGACACAATGACGTCAGCGTGTGGGCACATTAAACTTGTACCTGTACCTAGCTCGAGTGAGGTCCAGCGGCTTCGTAGCAGCCTGCCTCGTCTTACAGCCGTTGAAGTAGAGCGAGTCTCCGTGGGCGTGTGGAGACAACTGTCCACAGCCACTGCCCACGCCTCCACCCTGGATCAGCTGCCAGCTCTCCTCAGAGACACTTCCTGACTCAAAGTTGTCCTTGATGAAGCTGGGCAGGTCGCTGCTGGACAGCGAGCAGTCGTCACCTGATCGAGAGGAAACTGGTTAACCCTTGTGTAATGTTCATATTGTTGTGCCTCAGCCAGCGTTTGTGGGTCTGATGGACCCGTTGCATTTTGTGGCTTTTAATGCCTCGCAATCAAACACTTTTATATTCAAATACTGAACAGACCTCCACCCCAGATCCCACCTCACTCCTACCCACTTCTCTAAAGTGGGCTGGCTCAAGGTGGAGGACAGAGTTAAACAACTTGCACTGAGCCTGGTCTATAAAATCCGCTACACCTCCCTGATACCGAAGTACATGTCAAACTACTTCCTTAACGTAAATGACCGCCATAACCACAACACCAGGGGGAGCTCCACTAACCACGTTAAACCCAGATTCCGAACTAACAAAGCTCTTAACTCATTCTCTTTCTATGCCACATCAATGTGGAATGCGCTCCCAACAGGTATAAAAGAAAGGGCATCTCTATCCTCCTTCAAAACCGCAATAAAAGTTCACCTCCAGGCAGCTACAACCCTAAACTAACACCCTCCCCGGATTGCTAATAATCAAATGTAAACAATCAAATGCAGATACTTTTTCTTTTTTCTTATGCCTTCCGATCTCTCTCTCTCTCTCTCTCTCTCTATGCCCCCCCCCCCACACTCCACACCCCTGATTGTAAATAATGTAAATAATTCAATGTGATTATCTTGTGTGATGACTGTATTATGATGATAGTATATATGATAGTATATATCTGTATCATGAATCAATTTAAGTGGACCCCGACTTAAACAAGTTGAAAAACTTATTGGGGTGTTACCATTTAGTGGTCAATTGTACGGAATATGTACTTCACTGTGCAACCTACTAATAAAAGTCTCAATCAATCAATCAAATGTTTGCCTTATCCCCAAAACATCTGTTCAGTATTTTAACATAAAAGTGTTTGATTGTGAGGCATTAAAAGCCACAAAACGCAACGGTCCATCAGACCCACAAACGCTGGCTGAGTAACAACAATATGAACGTTGCACGGAACATTTCTCTGCCAGTTTCTGCATCCCACAGGGATTCTTCTTTTGTGTTTCTGCACCTGCGGTTCCCACACAATGCTGCAACATTGTTTGTCAACACTGTCTGCTCTCATTTTCTCGCACATTTGACCCTCTTGATGTTCTGTGTACCTACACTCTGTCCTCCTCCTGTCTAGGCCTGCTGTGTGTGTGTGTGTGTGTGTGTGTGTGTGTGTGTGTGTGTGTGTGTGTGTGTGTGTGTGTGTGTGTGTGTGTGTGTGTGTGTGTATGTGTGTGTGTGTGTGTGGTATACAGAACATCAATTTCCACACTTTTATTAGCCCCGGGTCCAGTGGACCCGGACATCTTATATGTAATAGAAATGTGTAGGGGGGGTGTATGGTGCGTGGTCATTAAATATGTATTCTGATATATGTTCTTCACAGAAAATGAGCCAAAGTCAGTGAGTCTCAGTTTGAAAAATTAATTAATTGTATAATTTTTCTTTGAATAAAAAATGAAAACGGGTCCCACAGACCCGAACACCACACAAGGGTTTACTAGGGTTGCAAAATTCCCGGAATATTCAAAGTTGGAAACTTTCCATGGGAATTAACGGGAATATATGGGAATTAATGGGAATAAACATTGAATGCAACATGCTAGATCTCGCAGCATGATTATTAGCTAAAACAACCGGAGTTAATGCAAATTCAGTTGAATTTCAACCCTGCACTGTGCATTCCTCCATCACATGCCCAGATAATTCCCAGCATGCTACACACTACAGCAGGGCTATTGAGGCCACACTAGTATTTGAGCCCAAGGACTTCATCCAGTCAGGTAAGTGTTGATGATATTACCGGGGAAATATATTTGATGTATGGTATTTAAGTTTAATAGCGGTGTAATTGCTTGTTACTGTATGACTGTAGACTACTCCAGCAGACTTCCACTCAAGCTAGCTAGCTGTTATAAATGATTTTGGGGCCAATATCTCTAGCTAGCTAGGTTTATGTACCACCACAGTCTCATAATGAACCGAAAATATTTCTCCGTTAGTCTTGATGCTAATTTTCTCTGTGTTAAATCCCATTCATTTATGCTAACAACGTTAGCGATCCGAATTGACCTTTTTTGTGATGTGTAAAGTTCAACTAGCAAATACTAAATCAAAAGGTGTAGTTTCCTCTGCCTTCTGTTCTGCTAGCCATTCTGTTGTCATACAAGAATGTAGGTTGTAGTTAGATTTAGCATGCTGATTGACTGTTTATTTATTCATCTAGCCTGAGACTAATCTGTTAGCGGTTCCAAGAGTAAACTCAAATCAAGGGAGAGCATCATTCAGTCACTATGCAACAAATAGCTGGAATAAACTTCCGGAAGATGTCAGACTTTCCCCAACTCTGACTACTTTTAAAACTAGACTGAAGACTTTTATGTTCTTATCTTTCAGCTAAATCTTTTAATCTTTTAACTTTTAACGTCCGCACTGTTTTTATTTTTATTGTCTTCATTTTAATTTTGCTTTTATTTTCTTTCATTTCACTTTGTTGTCTGTGAAGCACTTTGAGTCTGCCTTGTGTATGAAAAGCGCTATACAAATAAAGTTGCCTTGCCTTGCCTTGCCTATTTCTATTCATTTGTCCATCAGTAAAATATTTTTAAAGACTACTCCAATTGTTTAGCTGACTATTTATATATGTGTGTGGCATTGCATTAGTGTTTTACAAGCTAGAACAAGATGGACGGTGTCCAACTTTGAATAATCAAAAAATGCTAAAAATTTCTAAACTTCCCGAGCTTAACTTCCCGTGGTAAATTTCCGGAAATTTACCGGAAACTTTGCACCCCTTTGCAACCCTAGTTATCAGTGCATGAAACATCTTTTTGGAGCAGGAATGCGCAATTTGAACAATTTCCTGTTCCGCTAAAAATGTAAACTACAGTATGGGTGAATGTAACAGTTTGTGGCCCACCATGGTATCCCTCGTCACAGATGCAGACCACTCCACTAGTGCAGTAGCCATGTCCACTGCAGAGCCCCGGGCAGGCCTCTCCAATGTACACATGGTCCACTCCCCAGCTCTGTCGCTCGCCCGTCCCCTCCTTTTGAATCCAGCGGAACTGCGTCGCCCTGGGGATAAAAAGACACATGTTGTATAGTTGCTATTAGGGATGGGTACCTTTCACATTTGAATCGATACAGTATCAATTCCCAGTCCGGTATTGATTTGATTGATTGACTTTGCGTCTTTTTGCGGCAGATGAAAAGAGCACAGCTCCCTCACCACATTCTACAGAGGGACTATAGAGAGTCTACTGCATCTCTGTCTGGACTGGAGCCTGCAGTGCCTTAGTCTGGAAGTCTCTGCAGAAAGTGGTGAGGACGGCGGAAAAGATCATCAGGACTCCTCTTCCTCCTATCCGCAGCCTCCGTAGCAGAACCTCCAGGTTCTGTAAAAGCTTCTTCCCTCAGGCCGTAAGACTCTTGAACACATCATAATATACCCCTCAATTCCCACAAAAAAGGGATTAACTGGCTGGAATATAAAGACAATATAACATACATCCGTAAACGTGGATGCATATGCAAAAGTGCAATATATTTATCTGTACAGTAAATCTATTTATATCTGCACCTTCTTTTGTAAGTGCAAACACTCTGCACCTTATTGCTCTTTCATCCTGCACTACAACGAGCTAATGCAACTAAATGTCGTTCTTATCTGTACCGTAAAGTTCAAATTTGAAAGGCAATAAAAGGAAGTCTAAGTCGGAGTCTAAGTCTCTAAGATTCCCACGGACCAATTTTCGGTACTCTCGTGTGTGTGAATAAATATGAATTTTTTAAATAATAAAATTTATTTTTTGATTGCAACCTTTTAAAAATGAGCTAATTATGATAACCGTAGTCCAGTTGTATCTTGTTTTAATATTACATTTCTGAGTCAACTTCTTTGTTGGCATTCAAAATGGCAACATTTACCTACAGGCAGTTTGGAGTGATTATAGTGATCAAAATCCTCACAGTTATCATTATGATCGCAATATGGTTGAATGTGCTCAAAAAGTACTTATACACACACTGATAGCTTAATTTTTTAAAAAAAATAATCATATAAATTGACAGTGTTAAAAAAACACTATTTTGCTTGTTTTGTTTCAGATTTAGTATTTTATCTGTTTTAATGGCTAAGCTTTTATCGTTTTAAATATTGATTTGTACTGCAGCACATTAACATTTATCCATCCATCCATCCATCCATTTTCCTACCGCTTATGCCTTTCGGAGTCGCGGGGGGTGCTGGAGCCTATCTCAGCCACAATCGGGCGGAAGGCGGGGTACACCCTGGACAAGTCGCCACCTCATCACAGGGCCAACACAGATAGACAGACAACATTCACACTCACATTCACACACTAGGGACCATTTAGTGTTGCCAATCAACCTATCCCATTAAGATTAGCTTAAATAAAAAGTCCCTTACAAATAAAAAAATTCATTGTTACTCATTTCTGGCAGGGGTTCTCCTTTTTGGATGTCCTACTCTTTTCAGCGGTCCTTGAATGCACTGAAAAACAACACCCATCTCGTCTTTCGCCGATCAACCCTTCTGTGCTATAAGAGTACAGCTTGTAGGTTCAATGTGCAGTATTGAATGGCTTAGTTGCTCGGACAAAAAATTCAAGTTTAGATTGAGGTATGTTGTTTCTTAATGTGTAAAGACTTTAAAGGCCTACTGAAAAGAATTTTTTTTTATTTAAACGGGAATAGTGGATCCATTCTATGTGTCATACTTGATCATTTCGCGATATTGCCATATTTTTGCTGAAAGGATTTAGTAGAGAAAATCGACGATAAAGTTCGCAACTTTTGCTCGCTGATAAAAAAAAGCCTTGCCTGTAGCGGAAGTAGCGTGACGTCACAGGAGCTAGTATTCCTCACAATTCCCCGTTGTTTACAATGGAGCGAGAGAGATTCGGAGCGACAAAGCGACGATTACCCCATTAATTTGAGCGAGGATGAAAGATTCGTGGATGAGGAACGTTAGAGTGAAGAACTAGAGGCAGTGCAGGACGTATCTTTTTTCGCTCTGACCGTAACTTAGGTACAAGCTGACTCATTGGATATCACAATCTCTCCTTTTTCTATTGTGGATCACGGATTTGTATTTTAAACCACCTCGGATACTACATCCTCTTGAAAATGAGAGTCGAGAACACGAAATGGACATTTAAAGTGACTTTTATCTCCACGACAATACATCGGTGACACACTTAGCTACTGAGCTAACGTAATAGCATCGTTCTCAAATGCAGATAGAAACAAAATACATAAATCCCTGACTGGAAGGATAGACAGAAGATCAACAATACTATTAAACCATGGACATGTAACTACACGGTTAATAATTCTCAGCCTGGCAAAGCTTAACAATGCTTTTGCTAACGACGCTGAAGCTAACTTGGCAACCGGACCTCACAGAGCTATGATAAAAACATTAGCGCTCCACCTACGCCAGCCAGCCCTCGTCTGCTCATCAACACCCGTGCTCACTTGCGATCGACGGCGCGACGAAGGACTTCACCCGATCATCCGTGGGGTGGGCGGCTAGCATCGGCTAGGCGTCTGCTATCCAAGTAAGTAGTCCTTGTTGTGTTGCTACAGCCAGCCGCTAATACACAGATCCCACCTACAACTTTCTTCTTTGCAGCCTCCATTGTTCATTAAACAAATTGCAAAAGATTCACCAACACAGATGTCCAGAATACTGTGGAATTATGAAATGAAAACAGAGCTTTTTGTATTGGATTCAATGTGTTCGCATACTTTGGTTTCAACCATTGACGTCACGCGCATACGTCATCATACATAGACGTTTTCAACCGGAAGTTTAGCGGGAAATTTAAAATGTCATTTTATAAGTTAACCCGGCCGTATTGGCATGTGTTGCAATGTTAAGATTTCATCATTGATATATAAACTATCAGACTGCGTGGTCGGTAGTCGTGGCTTTCAGTAGGCCTTTAATCTCTCTGGTTTTCATTAAGCTAGTGAGCTGGCGCCAGTCAGTCTGTGAGTTTTATCAAATTGCAGTTCTCATTATGTTTTTTAGTTTTTTTTATGTATAACGGTAATACTAACCATCTGGGGTTTTACTGTAGGTATCATTAATACTATTTGTCGTTACATCCCTCGTTAGAGCCGGCTGAATCTGCAACTGGATGTGACGTCACGCACAACCCAGGCACCGTTGTATTCTACGTGCATTGGTGCCCGGTAGGACCAGCAGTATTTGGTCCCAATCCCTAGGGCTGTCTTCAAATAGTCTAAGATTCGACAATTCAAATCCAAAGGCGACTGATTTGATTATCAACCTAGGAGTCGAATCATTAAAGCCACCTTTTTCCTATGTGGGAAGGAGGCAAGTTAACACATGCTGAAAGGTAGTTTGATTGCATTCATGATGTCTTCTGTAAATATTAGTTAAAGACTCTTGTGTGCAGACAAATACTTTTTGCTTATTTCTCTAAAAATGTTGTAGATTCGACTAACAGTTGACGATGGACCAAATCTAACGACTGTGAAAATCCCTAATCGAAGGCAGCCCCTAGTTGCTACCAATTGAAATATGAAAAAAACCACAACTCACCCCGAGGAGACGTGGTCAGGGAGTTGGACAGTGACCCTGGTCCACGTTGAGCTGTTGACAGGACTGAAGATGGTGGACTCGTGGAACTGGAAAGGAGAGCAGCCGACGTTGTTGACGGAGGAGGGGAGGCACTCAGACTGTACCAACTGCCACGAGTCAGACCTAATAGAGAGAGTGAACGGTAAACGTACTGCTCCAGGTTATACAATTATACATACGGGTGGTCCTCGGATTACGAACAAGTTTTATTCCTGGACTGTTTGAGTCAAAGTCATAAATTGATACCTAAGTATACTTACAAGGATATTTCACATGTCTTTACTGTGTATATAATTGAACAGTGTTTATGTTATGTACAAGGTGTATTTATAATATGTTGTGCAAAGGAAATTTCATAATTTTTGGAAGCTCATCTTGTATCTGACATTGTTTAAAGGCTTAGGCGCAATAAGTGTTCAACTTCAGCCTAAACCCTTTCGGTCTGCAACAACAACTGTTTGTTTGTTTTGTTGACCACTGACCGAAGAAATAATAAACTAAATTAAAGCTGCAAGCAGCGATGGACGGGGCCGACTTTGACGGCACATAAAATTCAAACTGGAGCAGTAATTAAAACTCTTTCGTCAACTTTTAATCAGAAGGGTTCAATCTCTCTTATGTGCTAGTTTGAAGCCGACACGACAAACGCGCTCAGAGGAGATAATGTTAAAAAAAAAAAGGAGACTGTTTTGACCCAACTTTTGTTTTGAAGGGGGAATTGCAAACTTCCTGTTTAGTTTTGCTGGGGGTTGTCAATGAATGAAATGTAGGTCTAAGTGAGACCTACATAGAGGTTTTTGTTTCATGTCTCTACGACATTCCTACTGGAAGTTACAGGCAGTTTTGTCTGAGTTTTCTTCCTAGGAGCAGTTGTGTCTGTGTTTTCTTCCTAGGGGGCGCTAGAGCGCAATTTTGGGTTTTGGGGTTGTTGTTTTTTTTATTAGATCGCAATTTTAAAGTCAAGATAAAGCGTTTATTACACAAGAGTACACTGTTTGTAATTGTTGAAGGTTGTCACAGTTTCTAATATGAGCTGGGAGAGTGAATTAATTCATGGGAGGGTGTTCATCACCAAGGAACGTCTGTGTGGAGGGGGGCGTGGTCTGCGGGCCTGCCGTGGAGCGTGGTGTGTAAGGACCGGCCTCGAAGCACAGCTGGCAGATGATTGGATTACCCAGCTGGGGCTGATCATCCAATCACCTGCCACACTGCAAAAACTGAAATCTAAATGAGATTAAATATCTCAAATAATGGTGATATTTGCTTATTTTCTGTCTAATAAGATAATTCTTCTCACTAAGCAGATTTTATGTTAGAGTGTTTTACTTGTTTTAAGGGTTTTGATCCTAAATTATCTCAGTAAGATATTACAGCTTGTAGCTGAGATTTGATGAGCTATATTGAGTAAAACATGCTTGAAACTAGAATATCAAGTGTTGTGTCATCAACACTCACAAGTATAAAACTTCCTTTTTAAAGTAATAATTTCTTATTTCAAGCATGAAAAAAAAAAATCATGATTTTGACACAATTGTGTCTCATAATTAAAACAGATGACGGCCAAATGGACTTTGCTGTTTTATTTTCAATGAAATAATAGAAAACACGTACTCATATAGTAGTACAGTTGGCACAGTACAGCAAACTGACAGTTAATATTTAAACATTTAACATGTGACATTTCTAACAATTTTGAACAGAAATAGTTCATGCACATTCAGATAAATTCCTCAAAATTACAATTAAAAAATGTTGGCCGGGGGCCGGGCTGTTGTATATGCGCACTAATTGACTGAAAGAGCACGCACTTGGCGCGATGATGTCATGTTATGGATGGAAAAATACATTTTTAGACAATATGATTTGCCTGAGCGGCTAGGAGACCCCGAGAGTAACAAGCGCTTGCCTTGTTGCCTTTCCATTGAGAGCAATAAATTAGTTTTTAGTATAAGTTTGCTGGTTTCAAGAAATGTAATGCCGAGCGCATATCATTATGTCAACATAATGCCACTAGCATTTACTTCATTTAAGAACATTTTTCAACATATTAAGCAAAAAGGTCTCTTTTTTTTTTCCTTCCAAAAAAGTGCACTTGTTATTATTAAGAATTAGGGATGTCCGATAATGGCTTTTTGCCGATATCCCGATATTGTCCAACTCTTTAATTACAGATACCGATATCAACCGATACCGGTATCAACCGATATATGCAGTCGTGGAATTAACACATTATTATGCCTAATTTGGACAACCAGGTATGGTGAAGATAAGGTACTTTTTAAAAAATTTTGTAAAATAAGATAAATAAATTAAAAACATTTTCTTGAATAAAAAAGAAAGTACAACAATATAAAAACAGTTACATAGAAACTAGTAATGAATGAAAATTAGTAAAATTAACTGTTAAAGGTTAGTACTATTAGTGGAGCAGCAGCACGCACAATCATGTGTGCTTACGGACTGTATCCCTTGCAGACTGTATTGATATATATTGATATATAATGTAGGAACCAGGGGCCGTACTTATCAAGCTTCTTAGAGTGCCATTTTACACTTAAGTCCTGAGAATTTGCGAAATTTAGTCCTACTCTCAAACTTAAGAATAAAAGCTTTTTATCAACGTTCTTAAGTCTAAGAATCACTCCTACTCTCCACGATATTTAAGAGACCTTCAGAGGTGTCTTAAGTGGTTAGGAGTTGCCAGCAGGGGATGGCACTGAGGCGAGAGAGACGTGCGCGAACGTTCAGGGAACGGAACAATGTTTTTGTTTTTTTGATGGCGAGCAGCTGATCAAACGGTATCATTTAGACAGAGCGGATATTATTTTTGTCACAGATTTAATACTTTTCGATTCCTTGTTGATTTCTGCATGTGTCTGCAGTGGGCTAGTATATATAGAGCCACCCACACCAGTTTCAAATTAGTTGCCTAATTAATGAATTGGAAAGAAAATGTTATGACAGTAGCGTATGTGTGTGGCCGTGAGGTGAGTGACGTCAGTGAGTGTGTGGGCGAGAGAAGAGAGGGAGCGGTAGCGTGAGTGCCGGCGGGGACTAGTTTGTTTTGTATTATTTTGTAGTTTATTGTCAAAATATACACTCCCATTGTCCACTTAAATATTTCCAAGATATTTCTTTATTCTTAGACAACGGATTCCCTTCCGTGATTGGTCATTTCTATGGACACAGAAATGACGTCACCTAAAATTGCGTTTACGGCACATAGTAATGTCGTAATTCAGCTCTGAGTGTGACACTTAAGATTCAGTCCTACACTTCGCTGAAAGTGTGAGTAAGACGCTTGATAACTAACTTTTAAGTGCAGCTTTCAGGGAAGAATTTATTTACTCTTAAGTCAACTCTTAGCAGACTTCTTAGGAGTAATTCTAAGAAGCTTGATAAGTACGGCCCCAGAATATTAATAACAGAAAGAAACAACCCTTTTGAGTGAATGAGTGTAAATGGGGGAGGGAGGTTTTTTGGGTTGGTGCACTAATTGTAAGTGTATCTTGTGTTTTTTATGTTGATTTAATAAAAAAAACAAAAAAAAAAAAAACGATACCGATAATAAAAAAAAACGATACCGATAATTTCCGATATTACATTTTAACGCATATATCGGCCGATAATATCGGCAGGCCGATATTATCGGACATCTCTATTAAGAATGTACTTATTTTAAGGTATTTTGGGGTTCATTGAGGTTAGCTAATTTTACTTGTTTTGGAAAGTCTTGACAAGCCAAATTTTCGTGTTCTATTGGCAGATAATTTTGCTTAATTCAAGTAAAATACCCCTCATTTTTGTATTATTTGTTCTTGTTTTCGAAGACTGATTTTTTGCAGTGCATGCTTATTAGCAGCAGCCGGGCCGAGACACGATGGTTGGAGTTGGAGCGAAAAAGAGAGAGCGGAGCAGCAGGAGAGACTGGGGCTGAAAAGTCGAGTGCAATTGCTGAAGCGTGGACTCAATAAAACGTTGTTGACTCCTGAATACCGGGCTCTCGTGCCAGTGTGTGGTGGTCAGGAGAACCCAGTAGAGGGCAACCTCTACAGTCGTAAAGCGAGGACATAGCGTCAATGTCTACCTTGCATCCTTCCTGAACTGCAGCAGGACAGAATGGTGGTCCTCACAGGTGTCTGCCTCACAGCCCACAACTATCTACGGGGATGAGAAGGACAACAGGAATGCAACTCAAAAACACACAAAACCTGCTCAATCAAGATAAATTGCTCCGTTTGCTTCGTCATACCTTGAACTGTAAAATATATCCTGGTTGTACGATGAGTTCTCGAGTGGCCAGGATGTTGTGTGTCCCGTCCTGGTTCTTGTTGGGCCAGTAAAGGTGGAATGAGGGGTTTCCACAGAAGCCGGCAGTTCGCACAGCGTTCGGGTAGAAGCTCCAGCTTTCCTCATGAGAAACACCCTCTGGTAAAGAAATCCAAACATGAAGGATGGTTTGAAACCTTGAACTTAGATTAAGAAAAACATTTCTTACCGTCATCAAATGTGTCAAGCAGGGTTGACGGGTTAATGTCCGACCCTCCGACTAAAATGTTGTCTACAGCCCACTGGGCTCTTTCCAGGCTGGGGGAGGCCAAGCCGGAGGAAATGGTGAAGGGCTGCCACCAGCGTAGGCGCGTGGCGTTGGTCAGTGCGCCCTCTGGCAGGACAACGTAATCTCTCCTCACAGAGACATACTTGAGATAGTCCATCTCATGCAACAGGGTCCACGACACACCTTGGTAAAGAGAGATCCTTGAGAAAGTGCAAAGGAGACAAGGAAATAAGAGGTCGGCACACCTCCATCAGTAGAGTAGTCCAGGAGCACTCCCTCTTTCCGACATGTCGGACGGTGGCACATGGACATGTTATTTTCGCTTCCAATCCTGGCCCAGTACTCCACGAACCTTTAGACAGAGAAATACAACATTGAGATTTATTGAAGCCAAAGACTGTTAGAAGTTTGTCAGACTTCAGGACTAACTTGGCTCCGCGCAGGTCCATGTCAGCCGTAACAGCTTGTCTGGCATCAGCACCCCCAAAATACAGGGCGGTACCTTCTACCAGCACGCCACAGTCTGTGCAGGGCCGGCCGCCTTCCAGAACCTGCCACTGTGGGCCAGCGGCTCCTTCCCAGTCAAAACGTTCTTTCAACGACGCCTGCAAAAAAAAAGGGGATATAATTGTTTTTAGCATTTGGGTGGAGGCCTATAAATTACGCCAGTGTTTCCCACACATTCAATTATTTGTGGCAGCCCGCCACGAAAGAATTACGTCCGCCACAAATTTAAAAAAAAAAAAAAATATATATATATTTTTTGTCCTGTCCAGCTTCTCAGGCAAATCACATAGTTGATGTAGATGCCAGTATCGGCTGTTCAGATTTACTTTACAAAAGAGAAGTGTAGGATACTTCTCTTGTTGCCTTATTTGTATTTGACCACTACTGTTTTCTGTTTATTTGTTACTGACTGTGGCAGGACACCTCTGCCTCTGTTTCACTTTATGTTGCTGGTAAATAATATGGTTGTAGTAGTAGGCTAAAGTTTAATTATTTAGTATGCACTAATTAAAGAGGCAGAGCTTTAAGAGACATTTTAGCTTTTATATTTTATAAGATATATTTTTTGTAAGAACCACAATTAATAAATATTTTTCAGTGAATAACTTATTGTTCAAATCTGTATATAAATATGTACATAAAGTGTTGTAATTATATTGTAAAATGGATGGATGGACCTTTAAAACAAAACTGTTATTATTAATTAGTAAGTATACAATTTTTTTAGCCTTTTTAGAGAAAATCATATCATTCTAGTAAATTATGCAAATTACTCGATTATGTCATGGTGACCACGCCCATAGCCACGCCCCCACAGGTATCTTGGCAGTTTATGGGAAACACTGTACGCTGTAAAAAAAGATCGTAAAAACTATGGCAAGCAATTGTTAAAAGGAAAAACAGTTGATCACAGTAGTAAATGCGGTGGATAACCTAAAGTACCGTATTTTTCGGACTATAAGTCGCAGTTTTTTTCATAGTTTGGCCGGGGGTGCGACTTATACTCAGGAGCGACTTATGTGTGAAATTATTAACACATTACCGTAAAATGTCAAATAATATTATCTAGCTCATTCACGTAAGAGACTAGACCAGGGGTCGGCAACCCGCGGCTCTAGAGCCGCATGCGGCTCTTTAGCGCCGCCCTAGTGGCTCTGTGGAGCTTTTTCAAAAATGTATGAAAAATGGAAAAAGATGAGGGAAAAAAAAAATTTTTTTTGTTTTAGTATGGTTTCTATAGGAGGACAAACATGACACAAACCTCCCTAATTGTCATAAAGCACACTGTTTATATTAAACATGCTTCACTGATTCAAGTATTTGGCAAGCGCCGTTTTGTCCTACTAATTTTAGCGGTCCTTGAACTCACCGTAGTTTGTTTACATGTATAACTTTCTCTTACTTTCTAGGTCGTGTTTTATGCCACTTCTTTTTCTGTCTCATTTTGTCCACCAGACTTTTAAGGTTGTGCATGAGTGCACAAAGGTGAGTTTTGTTGATGTTATTGACTTGTGTGGAGTGCTAATCAGACATATTTGGTCACTGCATGACTGCAAGCTAATCGATGCTAACATGCTATTTAGGCTAGCTATATGTACATATTGCATCATTATGCCTCATTTGTAGGTATATTTGAGGTCATTTAGTTTCCTTTAAGTCCTCTTAATTCAATGTACATCTCATGACATACTATCTGTATGTAATATGGCTTTTAATTTTTTGCGGCTCCAGACAGATTTGTTTTTGTATTTTTGGTCCAATATGGCTCTTTCAACATTTTGGGTTGCCGACCCCTGGACTAGACGTATAAGATTTCATGGGATTTAGCGATGAGGAGTGACAGATTGTTTGGTAAACGTATAGCATGTTCTATATGTTATAGTTATTTGAATGACTCTTACCATAATATGTTACGTTAACATAGCAGTTGGTTATTTATGCCTCTTATAACGTACACTTATTCAGCCTGTTGTTCACTATTCTTTAGACATTTTAAATTGCCTTTCAAATGTCTATTCTTGGTGTTGGCTTTTATCAAATACATTTCCCCCAAAAATGCGACTTATACTCCAGTGCGACTTATATATGTTTTTTTTCCTTCTTTATTATGCATTTTTGGCCGGTGCGACTTATAGTAGGGTTCATAAAAACTGTTCAAATTCCAACACCAAAGACAGAGTATGTGTAACACAAGTCAAACACACTATTTTGGGACCTCTGAGACTTACAGGCATGTGATTTGAACTTAATGAAAAAGACTGTAAGTAAGCTGGGGATATGGGGGCTGCAGTGCCCTGGGGGGGGGGGGGGGGGGGGGTCAAGGGTGGCACCCTAACTAACTTCCTTTATCTGAATAGCCATTTGTGATTCATAGCATGAAATAACAAATATCTTGCAGTCATGTTGTTTCAAAATTATTCAACTATTCAATGTCAAAATATAAACAGCACACTGCAAAAACTGAAATCTAAGTAAGATGAAATATCCCAAATAAGGGTGATATTTGTATAGTTTCTGTCTGATAAGATCATTCTTTGAGTGTTTTACTTGTTTGAAGTGTTTTGTCAGTAAGATATTAGAGCCTGTTGCTGAGATTTGATGAGCTATATTGAGTAAAACATGCTTGAAACTAGAATATCAACTGTTGCAAAGCTGTGTCATCAACACTCACAAGTATAAAACTACTTTTTCAAAGTAATAATTTCTTATTTCAAGCATGAAAAAAAAAATCATGACTTTGACACAATTGTGTCTCATAATTAAAACAGATGACAGCCAAATGGACTTTGCTGTTTTATTTTCAATGAAACAATAGAAAATACGTACTCATATAGTAGTACAGTTGTTATTAGTGAGAATATACTTATTTCAAGGTATTTTGGAGTTCATTGAGGTTAGCTAATTTTACTTGTTTTGGAAAGTCTTGACAAGCCAAATTTTCTTTTGGCAGATAATTTTGCTTAGTTCAAATAAAATACCCCTAATTTTTGTATTTTTTGTTTTTGAACACTGACTTTTTGCGGTGTAGAACTAATGAATAAAATGTCAGCTGCTGTCTTGAAAATGAAAGTTAGCATTTAGACAGGCTGTGCTGCAGCAAAAGTCATCACATGTCTGCCACAATCATGTGTGTTCTTTAATGTGTATTCCACCTATTCCATGTCGAGAGCACTTTTGTTTCATGGTAAACAACTAAAATGAATATGTTGGGCATTGTTTTATCCAGACATTTGTCCAAATGTGGCCAAGTAGAGACATTGTGGGTTTCCTGGATGTTGTCTACATCGCTAAAAGAAAAATCTAAGGAAGAGAATCCCTCTGTCATCTTCCACTAGTTTTTTTAACATATAAATCTCCTGGTGGAATATTCCCTCTTCTCTTCTCTGACTCTCTCAACGTCATTTAGGATGTCTGTTGTGATTTCCTTTCCTGGTTCCATGACCTACCCTATCTTGCCTCTGATTGGCCTGTCACTAATGTTTTGCCTTAATCTTAACCAATCGTGACTCATCATAGTAAACCAACCAACCAATCATGGATAATCTTATACATAAACCGACCAATCATCATTGACGTTTCCTGTATATTTTGTCCCCTGCCCGCGGAGTTGCTTTGCGACGTAGCTTCGATTTTTAAGTAAATAATTTTTAATGGAAAACCGTAGTTTTTACCACTGGATTATCAAAAACTGTACTCTTTACGGGAAAACCGTATTTGTTGGCAGGTATGGCAAAGAGACGGATCAAGATTTTAACACTAATTGTATGTCGGAACTGCGATGAGGTGGCGACTTGTCCAGGGTGTACCCTGCCTTCCGCCCGATTGTAGCTGAGATAGGCTCCAGCGCCCCCGCGACCCCAAAGGGAATAAGCGGTAGAAAATGAATGGATGGATGTATGTCGGAAAAAACGAAGAAAAACGGAAAAATATTTTTTCTATTTTTACAGAGATAAAAAAAAGACGGATTTCCGACTATAGAGGGAAAAACCACATGCCTGGACTTATTTATTATTGATGAAAATGCATACAGTATTTCAGGGCTGTCAAACTCATTTTAGCTCAGCATGGAGGAAAATCTGTGCATTAAAACTAAAAAATAAAGACAACTTCAGATTGTTTTCTTTGCCTTACTTTGGCCAAAAATAGAACATAACACATCCTAAAAAATATTACAATAAAAATATTGAAAAAAAATACCAGCAGCGGTAAAGTTTAGATCCATGTATAACTGAATATGTTTACATATGCATAAGAATGTGTTTTCTTTTGTATTATTTATTTTATTGAATGTTAGAATAATTATGTGTAAGTCATCACACAACTCTTATGCTTAAAGGCCGTTGCTATAGTTATTATCAATTGTGCTGAAGTTGTACTTTTCTATCTGCGCAAAGCGAGTTGTCTCGTATCAGTGTCTGTGTCCAGAACCGGCCTGCTGACTGCCAAGGCCGAACATCGAGTACCGTGACGCAGACAAAGCAGAGACAGGGCGATATCACGAGTGTCAGTCCATTTGCATTTCTGAATAATCATATATTGTGTCTAACTGGGGCTGCTGAAATGACCCCCCTTCCTTCAGCAGCAGCTTCAGTGATGTAACCAGGGACCTCCCAAATAAATACAGGAGCCCGGGGCTGGACTTTAGAGCGTAGGTTGTTTCTGTAACTAGAGTACAGCCCAATAACGTCTCTCCTCATTGAGCAAAATGTAACTCTGTCTCTGCATGATTCCTTGCTTCTTGTCTCTTTAATAGATGTCATCCAGGGTTTCCCACACATTCATTTATTTGTGGCGGCCCGCCATGAAAGAATTATGTCCGCCACAAATAAAATAAAAAAAATAAATAAAATAAAATAAAATTAAAAAAAAACATTTTTTTTATTTTTTATTTTTTTTGTCCTGTCCAGCTTCTCAGGCAAATCATATAGTTGATGTAGATGCCCATATCGGCTGTTCAGATTTACTTTACAAAAGAGAAGTGTAGGATACTTCTCTTGTTGCCTTATTTGTATTTGACTTTATTAAATGTATTTATATTAGAAACACAACATGTGTATATAACAAAGGGTGCAAAGTCTGCAGGCAGTAGGAAACACATGGTTAAGTGTAGGGAGTAAAACTGATGGCAGTCTAAAGTTCAAGATTTTTGGAGCTCTTTGTTCAGTGGATCAGATGTTTGATGAAGCTCTGTGTCTATCTACCACCACTACTGTTTTCTGTTTATTTGTTACTGACTGTGGCAGGACACCTCTGCCTCTGTTTCACTTTATGTTGCTGGTAAATAATATGGTTGTAGTTAGGGATGTCCGATAATGGCTTTTTGCCGATATCCGATATTGTCCAACTCTTTAATTACCGATACCGATATCAACCGATACCGATATCAACCGATATATGCAGTCGTGCAATTAACACATTATTATGCCTAATTTGGACAACCATGTATGGTGAAGATAAGGTACTTTTTAAAAAAAATAATAGAATAAGATAACTAAATTAAAAACATTTTCTTGAATAAAAAAGAAAGTAAAACAATATAAAAACAGTTACATAGAAACTAGTAATTAATGAAAATGAGTAAAATTAACTGTTAAAGGTTAGTACTATTAGTGGACCAGCAGCACGCACAATCATGTGTGCTTACGGACTGTATCCCTTGCAGACTGTATTGATATATATTGATATATAATGTAGGAATCAGAATATTGATAACAGAAAGAAATGGGGGAGGGAGGTTTTTTGGGTTGGTGCACTAATTGTAAGTGTATCTTGTGTTTTTATGTTGATTTAATAAAAAAAAACAAAAAAACGATACAGATAATAAAAAAAAAACGAAACCGATAATTTCCGATATTACATTTTAACGCATTTATCGGCCGATAATATCGGCAGGCCGATATTATCGGACATCCCTAGTTGTAGTAGTAGGCTAAAGTTAAATTATTTAGTATGCACTAATTAAAGGGGCAGAGCTTTAAGAGACATTTTAGCTTTTATATTTTATAAAATATATTTTTTGTAAGAACCACAATTAATAAATATATTTCAGTGAATAACTTATTGTTCAAATCTGTATATAAATATGTACATAAAGTGTTGTAATTATATTGTAAAATGGATGGATGGATGGACGGAAGTTTAAAACAAAACTGTTATTATTAATTAGTAAGTATACATTTTTTGAGCCTTTTTAGAGAAAATCAAATCATTGTAGTAAATTATGCAAATTGCTCGATGATGTCATGGTGACCACGCCCATAGCCACGCCCCCACCGCCACAGGTATCTTGGCAGTTTAAGGGAAACACTGTGTCATCAGTGTTTGAACCTGACATTAAGTAATGTTTATGACAACCTTTTTCCAAAACGCAAAATAGAATGTGAGATACAACAGGATAATGCATTCATTGATCATTTGTTTTCAAAACGCTTACAAAAAAGTGGGACCCCAAAAATTTACTGTGGGACCCCATTTTTATGACTTGATGGGGTCCCTGGGACCCCATTTTGAAAATTCCCAGCGCCAACACTGATGGGAGTATTGGTTCTAATACTAATCAGATATCATACTGAGGGCCACAGGGGCCTTGACTTTGACACGTATATTATGAGACCAAGTCTTATTTTGGAAGACAAGAGAGCCGCACTCTACCTTTAGAGCAGAACTGGCATGGCAGTTTTGTCCCGTGAATCCTGGGTCACAAAGGCAGCGTTGATCCAAACAGTCGCCATGTCCCCCACAGTGGCCCTCACAGGCCGGCCCAATATAAAAGTTCCCAACACCCCACTGGACGTCCGAGTGCTGCTGGTAAAACCTGAAGCGCACCGCACTAAAGGAACCGGAAAAAGAAGTGGAATCCTTTGGGTGATGTCAAGAGTTTAGTTAAACAACATGCATTGGCCTTTTTCAAGATTCATATGACAAAAATTTGAATAATTGATATTGTGACAATAAATAGAACCATCAATAATGGAGCGCATGCATGATGGGGGCATGAAATATTAAGGACTGTATGTTTCTCGACATACGTGCCAGCCAGGCCGTCAGGCAGGGGATAGACGGCCCGCTTCCAGCCTTCCGCAGGGAAGAAGACTGATGGCTGGGAGACCTGACCTCCACAGCGGGGATCAGCGGGTAGACACTGAGGAACCAGGTACTTCCACGTCACACCAAAGTCTGCAGAGTACTGGACGTGGACTTGTCTGTCGGCAGGGCGGTCGGGCACGACACAGCCGACCGCGATCTAAAAGGACGCACGTGTTTAAAGGGTTGAATGGCTTCGTGACTTGAACACAGCAATCACCTTGTAAAACTGTATCAAAGCATTTGACACAGTAAATCATTCTGTTCTTCTTACCAAACTCTCAAAATGTAACTTCTCTCAAAATGCTGTGAGCTGGATTGAATCGTATCTGCATGATCGAACACAATCTGTATCAGTTAACAAGTGCAGATCTGACTCTCAGGGGTCAATATTAGGCTCCCTTTTACTTAGCCTCTATATGAGGGGTCACCAACGCGGTGCCCGCGGGCACCAGGTAGCCCGTAAGGACCAGATGAGTAGCCCGCTGGCCTGTTCTAAAAATAGCTCAAATAGCAGCACTTACCAGTGAGCTGCCTCTATTTTTTAAATTTTATTTATTTACTAGCAAGCTGGTCTCGCTTTGCTCGACATTTTTAATTCTAAGAGAGACAAAACTCAAATAGTATTTGAAAATCCAAGAAAATATTTTAAAGACTTGGTCTTCACTTGTTTAAATAAATTCATGAATTTTTTTACTTTGCTTCTTATAACTTTCAGAAAGACAATTTTAGAGAAAAAATACAACCTTAAAAATGATTTTAGGATTTTTAAACACATATACCTTTTTACCTATTAAATTCCTTCCTCTTCTTTCCTGACAATTTAAATCAATGTTCAAGTAAATTTATTTTTTTTATTGTAAAGAATAATAAACACATTTTAATTTAATTCTTAATTTTAGCTTCTGTTTTTTCGACGAAGAATATTTGTGAAATATTTCTTCAAACTTATTATGATTAAAATTCAAAAATATTATTCTGGCAAATCTAGAAAATCTGTAGAATCAAATTTGAATCTTATTTCAAAGTCTTTTGAATTTGTTTTAAAATTTTTGTTCTGGGAAATCTAGAAGAAATGATTATTTGTCTTTGTTAGAAATATAGCTTGGTTCAATTTGTTATATATTCTAACAAAGTGCAGATTGGATTTTAACCTATTTAAAACATGTCATCAATATTCTAAAATTAATCTTAATCAGGAAAAATTACTAATGATGTTCCATAAATTATTTTTTTTAATTTTTTCAAAAAGATTCGAATTATCTAGTTTTTATTTTCTTTTTTTCAGTAGAATTTTGAATTTTAAAGAGTCGAAATTGATGATAAACCATGTTTCAAAATTTAATTGTCATTTGTTTCGTGTTTTCTCCTCTTTTAAACCGTTCAATTAAGTGTAAATATCATTAATTATTAATAATAACATAGAGCTAAAGGTAAATTGAGCAAATTGGCTATTTCTGGCAATTTATTTAAGTGTGTATCAAACTGGTAGCCCTTCGCATTAATCAGTACCCAAGAAGTAGCTCTTGCTTTCAAAAAGGTTGCTGACCCCTGCTCTATATTTATGATTTGCCCACTGTTTGTCCTGAAGCTGAATGCTTCATGTATGCAGACGACATGGTTTTCTTCCTTCATGGTCACACCAAAGACATTGTTGCTGCTAAACTCACTAAAACAATGTCCTATGTTACAACTTGGTTGCAGGAGTGATGTCTGCACCTAAACCTTTCTAAAACTGTAGGCATGTGTCATCTGACCCCAACATACATAGTAATGGAGACCCCAAGACTTCCCTCTCCAGAGCAACATTAGCAACTTCCTCCTGGGGAATCCCGAAGCGTTCCCAGGCCAGAGAGGAGATGTAATCCCCCCCATCTGGTCCTTGGCCTTCCCCGGGGTCTCCTCCCAGTGGGACGTGCAACGAGGACCTCCCTAGGGAGACGCTCGTAAGGCATCCGCACGAGATGCCTGAACCACCGAAGCTGGCTCTTTTCCAAGCGAAGAAGCAGCGGCTCTACTCCGGGTGACTGAACTTCTCACCCTATCTCTAAGGGAGATGCCAGCCACCCTTCTGAGGAAACTCATTTTGTCCGCTTGTATCCGCGATCTTATTCTTTCGGTCATGACCCACACTTCATGACCATAGGTGAGAGTAGGAATGTAGATAGCTCGGTAGACCGAGAGCTTTGCCTTCTGGCTCAGCTCTCGTTTCGTCACCACAGTGCGGCAGAGAGACTGCAATACTGCCCCAGCTGCTCCGATTCTCCGGCTGATTTCCTTCTCCATCTTTCCCTCACTCGTGAACAAGACCCCGAGATACTTAAACTCCTCCACCCGGGACAGAGTCTCGTCCTCTACCTGGACTGTACAAACCATCGGTTTCCTGCTGAGAACCATGGCCTCAGATTTGGAGATTCTGATCCTCATTCCAGCCGCTGAACACTGGGTTGCGAACCGATCCAATGAGAGCTGAAGGTCACGAACCGAAGGTGCCATCAGGACCACATCATCTGCAAACAGCAGTGACGCAACCTTTAGCCCCCCCGAGACGTATACCCTCTCCGCCATGGTCACGACTCTGCCTAGAAATCCTGTCCATGAAAATCACAAACAGGGTAGGTGACAGAGCGCAGCCCTGGCAGAGACCAACCCCCACTGGAAACGGATCCGACTTACATCCAAGCACCCGGACACAACTCTCGCTTTGGTTGTACAGAGATTGGATGGCCCTCAACAGGGTTCCCCTCACTCCGTACTCCCTCAGCACTTCCCACAGGATCTCCCGGGGGACCCGGTCATACGCCTTCTCCAAATCCACAAAGCACATGTAGACTAGATAGGCATACTCCCAGGCCTTCTCCAGGACTCCCGCAAGAGTAAAGAGCTGGCCAGTTACAACTTACAAGGCCTTCACAAAAAAATTGAAAATGTGGTTTATCAACGCCTACAGCTGCCAGCACTAAAAGATGAGCCTGTTTTGATGCTAAGATAAACGTTATGTTGTATTTTATTTTGTATCATATTGTATATGTACGTAGCCCCTAAAGGGACATGGGGGAAATTTTTTTTTTTAGAATTTTTATTTGTATATATTTTTTTTTTAGACATGTATCTCGTGCACACGAGAAACTTTTTATAAAGTAAAAAAATAAAATAAAATAAATAAAATATATATATATATATTTTTTTTTAGACATGTATCTCGTGCGCACAAGAAAGTTTCTCGTGTGCATGAGAAACTTTTTATAAAGTAAAAAAAATAAAAAAATATATATATATATATTTTTTTTAGACATGTATCTCTTGCGCACGAGATAGTTTCTCGTGCGCACGAGATACATGTCTAAAAAAAAAATCAAAAATCAAAAATTATAAATGTTTTTATTTTTTTTTATAACTTTATAAAAAGTTTCTCGTGCGCACAAGATACATGTCTAAAAAAAAAATCAAAAATCAAAAATTATAAATGTTTTTTTTTTTATAACTTTATAAAAAGTTTCTCGAGCGCACGAGATACATGTCTAAAAAATTCAAAAATTATAAATGTTTTTATTTTTTTTTATAACTTTATAAAAAGTTTCTCTAGCGCACGAGATACATGTCTAAAAAAATCAAAAATCAAAAATTATAAATGTTTTTTTTTTTCTTTATAACTTTATAAAAAGTTTCTCGAGCGCATGAGATACATGTCTAAAAAAATCAAAAATCAAAAATTATAAATGTTTTTTTTTTTTTATAACTTTATAAAAAGTTTCTCGTGCGCATGAGATACATGTCTAAAAAAAAAATCAAAAATCAAAAATTATAATTTTTTTTATAACTTTATAAAAAGTTTCTCGTGCGCACGAGATACATGTCTAAAAAAAAATCAAAAATTATAAATGTTTTTTTTATTTTTTTATAACTTTATAAAAAGTTTCTCGTGCGCACGAGATACAGGTCTAAAAAAAAAATCAAAAATCAAAAATTATAAATGTTTTTTTAATTTTTTTATAACTTTATAAAAAGTTTCTCGTGCGCACGAGATACATGTCTAAAAAAAATCAAAAATTATAAATGTTTTTTTTTTTTTATAACTTTATAAAAAGTTTCTCGTGCGCACGAGATACATGTCTAAAAAAAAAAAAAAAAAAAAAAAATTATAAATGTTTTTTTTTTTTTTAATAACTTTATAAAAAGTTTCTCGAGCGCACGAGATACATGTCTAAAAAAAAATCAAAAATCAAAAATTATAAATTATTTATTTTTTTATAACTTTATAAAAAGTTTCTCATGCGCACGAGATGCATGTCTAAAAAAAAAAAAAAATACACAAAAATAATAAAAAAAAATGTTTTCCCCCCATGTCCCTTTAGGGGCTCTGTATATATGTATTGTGTGCATTTTTTATTTTTCTCTCTTTCTTTTCTTTTTCTTTTAAATTGTAATTTTTACTGCCTTTTTTACACCATGGCCAGTGGACTACAGTACAGATGAAAACTAACCTTCTGGTTAATTCTGGCTTTTTTTTAACCATGTCTAGTCATGTGTTTTATGACATTGCATTGTCCCCTTTGAAATAAACTAATCTAATCTAATCTAACCTTAAACTGCATGACCCAACCCTTCTCTGGGATGATGTCATGCGTGACGGCGTAGACCTCTCTCCCATCGGCGCCACCACACACCATCCCTCCGTCAGGCGAGCTGCAGAAACGCTGAACTGAGCAGTCCTCTGAGAACAACCAATGATCGCTGACTATCGACAGTGAAAAACAGAAAACAACACGTTCAGTTTGCTTTCAGAAGACTGGAACAAAGTATTAGTGGGAGGCTAAACTGTGCTGTACCTATCGGGGCTTCCTCGTGCTCACTCAAGTCACTCATTGGTCCGGAGGTCTCATCAGCCGGAGCTCTCTCGTGGTTGGGCAGGGCGAGGCCGCCAAACGTGTCTGAAATCTGCGCACGCGTGTCGGAACCGGCGATGAGGACATTGTCAAGAGCCCAGTCACTGTGGTCGACGCCATCATGCTGAGGCTGCCACCAGCGCACACGCACTCCTTGTTGGCGTGCAGCAGGGGGCAGCAGAACATTAACAAACCTGTATGGAGGACATTTTTAATTTTACATGTACCGTATTTTTCGAAGTATAAGTCGCACCGGAGTATAAGCCGCACCGGCCGAAAATGCATAATAAAGAAGGAAAAAAACATATATAAGTCGCACTGTAGTATAAGTTGCATTTTTTGGGGAAATGTATTTGATAAAAGCCAACAGCAAGAATAGACATTTCAAAGGCAATTTAAAATAAATAAAGAATAGTGAACAGGCTGAATAAGTGTACGTTATATGAGGCATAAATAACCAACTGGTATGTTAACGTAACATATTATGGTAAGAGTCATTCAAATAACTATAACATATAGAACATGCTATACATTTACCAAACAATCTGTCACTCCTAATCGCTAAATCCCATGAAATCTGATACGTCTAGTCCAGGGGTCGGCAACCCAAAATGTTGAAAGAGCCATTTTGGACCAAAAATACAAAAACAAATCTGTCTGGAGCCGCAAAAAATTAAAAGCCATATTACATGTGTCATGAGATATACATTTAATTAAGAGGACTTAAAGGAAACTAAATGAGCTCAAATATAGCTACAAATGAGGCATAATGATGCAATATGTACATATCGCTAGCCTAAGTAGCATGTTAGCATCGATTAGCTTGCAGTCATGCAGTGACCACATATGTCTGATTAGCACTCCACACAAGTCGATAACATCAACAAAACTCACCTTTGTGTACTCATGCACAACGTTAAAAGTGTGGTGGACAAAATGAGACAGAAAAAGAAGTGGCATAAAACACGTCCTAGAAAGTCGGAGAAAGTTATACATGTAAACAAACTATACGGTGAGTTCAAGGACCGCCAAAATTAGTAGGACAAAACGGTGCTCGCCAAATACTGGAATCAGTGAAGCATGTTTAATATAAGCAGTGTGATTTATAACAATTGGGGAGGTTTGTGTCATGTTTGTCCTCCTACAGAAACCATACTAAAACAAAAAAATATATTTTTTTCCCCTCATCTTTTTCCAGTCTTCATACATTTTTGAAAAATCTCCACAGAGCCACTAGGGCGGCGCTAAAGAGCCGCATGCGGCTCTAGAGCCGCGTGTTGCCGACCCCTGGTCTAGTCTCTTACGTGAATGAGCTAAATAATATTATTTGATATTTTACGGTAATGTGTTAATAATTTCACACATAAGTTGCTCCTGAGTATAAGTCGCACCTCCGGCCAAACTATGAAAAAAAACTGCGACTTATAGTCTGAAAAATACGGTAAGTACATAACTCCACATGTGTTCATTCATAGTTTTGATGCCTTCAGTGACAATCTACAATGTAAATAGTCATGAAAATAAATAAAACGCATCGAATGAGAAGGTGTGTTCAAACTTTTGGCCTGTATTGTACATAACTTTGTTTTCCAACCATGGGGAGACAGAGATATTTTCACTGAAGCACTTGGGAGAATAGAGTCCTTAAAGAGTAAAACAAAAGCACAAAGTTGTAAAGGGCGCATTTTTAAGACATTTAATGTTAGCAAAGAGGCTTCTTTGGGTTAAAACAATGTACTAGGGCTGCGAATCTTTGGGTGTCCCACGATTCGATTCAATATCGATTCTTGGGGTCAATATTCGATTATAAATCGATTTTTTTCGATTCAACACGATTCTCGATTTAAAAACGATTTTTCCCAGATTCAAAAGGATTGTCTATTCATGGAATACATAGATTTCAGCAGGATCTACCCCAGTCTGCTGACATGCAAGCAGAGTAGTAGATTTTTGTAAAAAGCTTTTATAATTGTAAAGGACAATGTTTTATCAACTGATTGCAATAATGTACATTTGTTTAAACTATTAAATGAACCAAAAAATGACTTATTTTATCTTTGTGACAATATTGGACACAGTGTGTTGTCAAGCTTATGAGATGCGATGCAAGTGTAAGCCACTGTGACACTATTGTTCTTTTTCTTTATAAATGTCTAATGATAATGTCAATGAGGGGATCTTTAATCACTGCTATGTTGACATTGTAACTAATATTGATACTGTTGTTGATAATAATCATTTTTGTTTCACTACTTTTGGTTTGTTCTGTGTGGTGTTTGTGTCTCCTCTCAATTGCTCTGTTTATTGCACTTCTGAGTGTTGCTGGGCCGGGTTTGGTTTTGGAATTGGATTGCATTGTTATGGTATTGCTGTGTATTGTTTTGTTGGATTGATTCATTAAAATAAATAAATTAATTTTTTTTTAAAAATGGAAAGAAAAAAAAATGAAAAAGAAAAAATCGATTTTTGAAAAATGAGAATCGATACTGAATCGCACAACGTGAGAATCGCGATTTGATCGATTTTTTCCCACACCCCTACAATGTACCACATGATTGGTGACTCAGAGAAATCAGTATTGAAACATGTGTTCAATTTTATTTAAAGTACCGTATTTCCTTGAATAGCCGCAGGGGCGCTAATTAATTTAAAACCTCTTCTCACTCCTGCGTTTACCAAAAGCATGCGGGATTGGCAAGCATGCGTTAATTAATTTAAAACCTCTTCTCACTCCGGCGCTTACCTTATCATGATAAGCACATTTAATAAAAAAAACGTTATTATGGTCTTACCTTTAGGTATAAATGAGTCCATGCGCAGCTCCTATAGAAGTCTTCCTTATCTTTCTTCAGTTTTAAAAGTCTCTCTGTCTCGATGGAGATATTCCTTTAATTATTACCTCCTGCTTCGATTGAAAGTCCAGTTTAGAAAACTGTTTTATTTTAGATATGTAATCCTCCATGGTAAAAGTGCAAGCAAACAATGGCTCCTCACTCTTGCTGCCTGTTGTCTTCTTCTGCAGCACCGGTCTTCTGCAGTACCAGCAGTCGCAAGAAGGATCACTAGCGCCCTCTACCACCAGGAGGAGGAAGTCATTTAATGACTCATATTTGACCCGGCGGAAGTGCCAAGCATGCGCTAATTATTTCGCGAAACGAGTTTGACCCGGCTGTAATCCTAGGCAGGCGAATACTATATTCCCGGCGGCAATTCAAGGAAATACGGTACTCATAGGCATGGGCGATATATGGATTTTATCGATAAATTAAAAATGTTTCATTTTCTCCTCTTATTCTTATCCAGGAGCTTCTGTGGCTTCCACCCTGCCTCTTACTTCCTAAGCGGAGATTTACACACCTAGCAAAACATGGCTAAAGCTAACGTCAACGAAAGCGAGATGTTTGTTCCAAAGAAAAGAAAAGTGTTGTCAGTAGTTTGGTTTTGCAGCATTAGATGTGATACAAATGACTGCAAAGTTTGTTTAAAAAAAACAGCAGAACAACAAACTTATTCCTGCATCTGAAACAGAAACTTCCAGTCGAGTCGGGAAAATGCAACTCTTTTCTAGGCAATCAAGACCGCTATAACAAAGTCTGGCTAAAAAGCATCTTACTGTGGTGGAATCATTTACACAAGGTATTAGGGTTGTACGGTATACCGGTACTAGTAAAGTATCGCAGTACTAATGAATCAAAAACGGTACTATACTCTGTTTGAAAAGTACCGGTTCCCCATTTTTTTGTTTAACGGGCATGACGTCGCGTCATCACGTCATGACATTGCTGGTTTTACGAGCAGAGGAGCATGTTCGGCAGCGCACAATCACAGAGTACTTACAAGCAGACACAGTGTGTAGACAGAAAAGGGAGAATGAACACATTTTGGCCTAAAAACTAACGATAAAGGTGAAGTTATAACACTGATACACCCTCAGGAAGAGGTGCTTTAAGACATGGCTAGCTAGCTTGCGGCTAACCTCCATCCGCAGTCGGCAGTGTTTTAGCTACTTCTAAATCACTAATCCTCGCCTCCATGGCAACAAATAAAGTAAGTTTCTTACAAGTATCATCCCTGCAGGACGAGGAATAGCTAAACATGCTTCACACTGCAGGAGGATACAAACTATGAAAAAAAAACTGCGACTTATAGTCTGAAAAATACCGTAATCTATATTTCTTTTTTCCTATTTTTTAAATTCATATTATGTTTATAAACTCAGGAAATACGTACCTGGACACATGAGGACTTTGAATATGAACAATGTATGATCCTGTAACTACTTGGTATCGGATCGATACCTAAATGTGTGGTATCATCCAAAACTAATGTAAATTATCCAAACAACAGAAGAATAAGTGATTATTACATTTTAACAGAAGTGTAGATAGAACATGTTGAAACGGAAAATAAGCAGATATTAACAGTAAATGAACAACTAGATTAATAATCAATTATTTACAGCTTGTCCCTCATAATTTTGACTAAATAATAGAATGGAAAATGACATAAGTCAGCAACCAAATTAGGACTAACTACTAAAAGACAAGTTGTCAAGTATGTTCACTATTTTATTTAAAATTGTTCTTTGATTGCAATAATAAACATATGTTTAATGTACCGTAATATTTTTTGTTAAAATAAAGCCAATAGTGCCATTTTTTTGTGGTCCCCTTCATTTAGAAAAGTATCGGAAAAACTATGACGAGAAAGAAGCACAGTGGAGAACGACGACTACAGCATTTGCTCAGCACACCGCCAAGATGTGTGAGTGGAAAAAGCCTGCGTTTATCCACTTACTGTACTTAAAATATAGTCTTCTCCATATTTTACTTGCTTTTTTATTTGCATACGATGTGTAATACTAGATCTTTATTAACAGAAGTATTTCATTTAAAACAAAAAAGTTTTAAGTCTGCACTTTACTAAATTGAACATTGGAAACTTTATTTGCATGCGATGTGCAATGCTACATTTTTGTTTAGCCTCTTAAGGCCCAAGCTGTATTTTTACATGCTTTTTTTAATTTCTCTTTGCTATTTGGGCTTATTGGACCCTAATTAGAATAAAAACTAAGAATCATCTTTTGATATGATGTACTTAGTCCATAAGTACACAAACATGTACTTCATTTTTAGTGACATGCTAATTCTTATTTTTACACTTTTTTTTCCCAAATTCCATTGTATGTTATACTCTTCTGACACCACCAGATGGCAGTATAAGTGTCCACATAAGCGGCCATAAGACCCCAATTCAGTAGTGTACACCATTTTGGAAATAAAGAGCTAAAAAGTGCTGTCCACGCATGTGGCCACTAAGCCTTTAGAGTTAGAGAAGTGCTTTTTACAAGACAGAACTTTTGCTTCTCAGAGGAAGCTTTTAATTTATTTCATAAAAGGTACAATTTAAATCAGGGGCCGTACTTATCAAGCTTCTTAGAATTACTCCTAAGAAGTCTGCTAAGAGTTGACTTAAGAGTAAATAAATTCTTCGCTGAAAGCTGCACTTAAAAGTTAGTTATCAAGCGTCTTACTCACACTTTCAGCGAAGTGTAGGACTGAATCTTAAGTGTCACACTCAGAGCTGAATTACGACATTACTATGTGCCGTAAACGCAATTTTAGGTGACGTCATTTCTGTGTCCATAGAAATGACCAATCACGGAAGGGAATCCGTTGTCTAAGAATAAAGAAATATCTTGGAAATATTTAAGTGGACAATGGGAGTGTATATTTTGACAATAAACTACAAAATAATATAAAACAAACTAGTCCCCGCCGGCACTCACGCTACCGCTCCCTCTCTTCTCTCGCCCACACACTCACTGACGTCACTCACCTCACGGCCACACACATACGCTACTGTCATAACATTTTCTTTCCAATTCATTAATTAGGCAACTAATTTGAAACTGGTGTGGGTGGCTCTATATATACTAGCCCACTGCAGACACATGCAGAAATCAACAAGGAATCGAAAAGTATTAAATCTGTGACAAAAATAATATCTAAACGATACCGTTTGATCAGCTGCTCGTCATCAAAAAAAAACAAAAAACATTGTTCCATTCCCTGGACGTTCGCGCACGTCTCTCTCGCCTCAGTGCCATCCCCTGCTGGCAACTCCTAACCACTTAAGACACCTCTGAAGGTCTCTTAAATATCGTGGAGAGTAGGAGTGATTCTTAGACTTAAGAACGTTGATAAAAAGCTTTTATTCTTAAGTTTGAGAGTAGGACTAAATTTCGCAAATTCTCAGGACTTAAGTGTAAAATGGCACTCTAAGAAGCTTGATAAGTACGGCCCCAGGTCTAAAAAGTCTAAAAAGTATTATTCAAATTAGAATTTTGCTCAGAGTAAGATGTAGTGTGTGCAGTGTCGTTTCAAACTACTAGTCTTTGATCAATGAAAATAAAAATTATACCTCTGACTAGGGATGTCCGATAATGGCTTTTTGCCGATATCCGATATGCCGATATTGTCCAACTCTTTAATTACCGATACCGATACCAACCGATATATACAGTTGTGGAATTAACACATTATTATGCCTAATTTGGACAACCAGGTACTTTTTTAAAAAAGTACTAAGGTACTTTTTAAAAAAATGAATCAAATAAAATAAGATAAATAAATTAAAAACATTTTCTTGAATAAAAAAGAAAGTACAACAATATAAAAACAGTTACATAGAAACTAGTAATGAATGAAAATGAGTCAAATTAACTGTTAAAGGTTAGTACTATTAGTGGAGCAGCAGCACGCACAATCATGTGTGCTTACGGACTGTATCCCTTGCAGACTGTATTGATATATATTGATATATAATGTAGGAAGCAGAATATTAATAACAGAAAGAAACAACCCTTTTGTGTGAATGAGTGTAAATGGGGGAGGGAGGTTTTTTGGGTTGGTTCACTAATTGTAAGTGTATCTTGTGTTTTTTATGTGGATTTAATTAAAAAAAAAAAAAAAACGATACTGATAATAAAAAAAAACGATACCGATAATTTCCGATATTACATTTTAACGCATTTATCGGCCGATAAAATCGGCAGACCGATATTATCGGACATCTCTACCTCTGACATTTGTATTCATTAGTTTCTTTAAAAAGTAGGAAAAAAAATTGGAAAAAAAACGTAATCTGAATTAGATTTTGAGGCCATATCCATCGGCCAGGCTTTAGAACTCACCCAGGCTTGGTGTACAGATCATAGAAGATCTCAGTCAGCAGACGCCAGTGGATTCCTCCGTTCAAGCTGTACTCCAGGAGCACGCCCTGGTTACGGTTGCTAGGTGGGATCATGCAGCCGTACATGAAGTAGAACTGGATGAACTCGGCGTTGGTCAGGTTCAGGTCCACTGTCACCAACTGACGGCTACAACTCTGCATAGAACAACACGTGTTGACTCGTTGCATACGTAATCAGAGGAAGGAATGAGGGCGAGTACTCACGCCGCTGAAGTGCAGAGCAGCTCCAGAGGCCACAGCCCCGCACACACTGCTGAGTTTCCCACCAGTCAGGGTGTGCCAGTGGCTGAGCGAGGGAGCCCGACTGAAGCTGTCCTTCAGTTGGGAGGGCAGTGGAGACACTGGCTCGTCACAATACTCGCCACCCCAGTCTGGATCACACCTGATGAAGAAATGTTAGGCTGTGGTTGTACAAAACCCCAACACCAGTGAAGTTGGCACGTTGTGTAACTGGTAAATAAAAACAGAATATTTGCAAATCCTTTTCAACTTATATTCAATTGAATAGAATGCAAAGACAAGATATTTCATGTTCGAACTGTTGCAAATATTAGCTCATTTAGAATTTGATGCCTGCAACATGTTTCAAAAAAGCTGGCACAAGTGGCAACAAAGACTGAGAAAGTTGAGGAATGCTCATCAAACACTTATTTGGAACATCCCACAGGTGAACAGGCTAATTGGGAACAGGTGGGTGCCATGATTGGGCATAAAAGCAGCTTCCATGAAATGCTCAGTCATTCACAAACAAGGATGGGGCGAGGGTCACCACTTTGTGAACGAATGCGTGAGCAAATTGTCGAACCATTTCTCAACCAGCTATTGCAAGGAATTTAGGGATTTCACCATCTGCGGTCCGTAATATCATCAAAAGGTTCAGAGAATCTGGAGGAATCACTGCACATAAGCGGCAAGGCTGAAAAAACAACATTAAATGCCAGTGACCTCGGATCCCTCAGGCGGTACTGCATCAAAAAGCTACATCAGCGTGTAAAGGATATCACCACATGGGCTCAGGAACACTTCAGAAAACCACTGTCAGTAACTACAGTTCGTCGTTACATCTGTAAGTGTAAGCTAAAACTCTACTATGCAAAGCGAAAGGCATTTATCAACAACACCCAGAAACGCCGCCAGCTTCGCTGGGCCCGAGCTCATCTAAGATGGACTGATGCAAAGTGGAAAAGTGTTCTGTGGTCTTTGCGTTTTTTTGCGGTCCTTATACACACACCATAATAATACTCGTATGTTTAATGCGCTGACAATCAATCAAGCGGTGTGGCTTCATAGCTTACCGAAGTCGTACTAAAAACATTTTGACAGATTTTTGAGCGCCGTGTGTAATGTTCTATATTCTCAATGGAACATTTAAAGTTTTGGTGTTTACTGGCGTCATCTTGCAGTCTACACGTATCTCTTATGTGTGACTGCCATCTACTTGTCACACTTATCATTACACCATGTACCAAATAAAATAGCTTTGAGGTGGGTAAGCACAACCAAAATTATTCCGTACATTAGGCGCATCGGGTTATAAGGCGCACTGTCGAGTTTTGAGAAAATGAAAGGATTTTAAGTACACCTTATAGTCCGAAAAATATGGTATATTAAAGTGTCAAGGTGACTATGTGGGTGTTATTTCATTTCTAAAGGACTCCTATAATGTTAAAAACATATTTAGAGGGTCGTAAACATGTTTTTTTTTATTCTTTAGCTCTGGAAAATTCCATTGATGATAAAACATTTCTACCTTACGAAGTTCAGTTACCACTGTCAGGCCCGGAACCAATTAACAGCAATTAACAAGGAATTATTTTTAGCACACTCGTAGGAAAATAGTGTTTATTGTCACCTGATCTACTTAAGTATGTCTGGTCATTGTCACAAGTAAATGTGCAAGCAAAGGCTGTTTTCGGTTTTTAGTCATGTGGACAAACCGCTAGTGTCGGTGGGCGTCGCCTTAAACGGGTTCTGTGGTCTGACGAGTCCACATTTCAAATTGTTTTTGGAAACTGTGGATGTCGTGTCCTCCGGACCAAAGAGGAAAAGAACCATTCGGACTGTAATAGGCGCAAAGTGTAAAAGGCAGCATGTGTGATGGTATGGGGGTGTATTAGTGCCCAAGGCATGGGTAACTTACACATCTGTGAAGGCACCATTAATGCTGAAAGGTACATACAGCTTTTGGAGCAACATATGTTGCCATCCAAGCAACGTTATCATGGACACCCCTGCTTATTTCAGCAAGACAATGCCAAGCCACGTGTTACATCAACGTGGATTCATAGTAAAAGAGTGTGGGTACTAGACTGGCCTGCCTGTAGTCCAGACCTGTCTCCCATTGAAAATGTGTGGCGCATTATGAAGCCTAAAATAGCACAAGGGAGACCCCCGGACTGTTGAACAACTTAAGCTGTACATCAAGCAAGAATGGGAAAGAATTCCACCTGAAAAGCTTCAAAAATGTGTCTCCTCAGTTCCCAAACCTTTACTGAGTGTTGTTAAAAGGAAAGGCCATGTAACACAGTGGTAAAAATGCCCCTGTGCCAACTTTTTTGCAATGTGTTGCTGCCATTAAATTCTAAGTTAATGATTATTTGCAAAAAAAAAACAAGTTTCTCGGTTCGAACATGAAATATCTTGTCTTTGCAGTCTATTCAATTGAATATAAGTTGAAGAGGATTTGCAAATCATTGTATTCTGTTTTTATTTACCATTTACACAACGTGACAACTTCACTGCTTTTGGGTTTTGTAATTGCACGTCCTTTGAAGCCGACAAGTCAGTTGACATTTTAGCAGGACAATCACAGCAGAAACACACGTGTGGTACTTACACAAACACACGTGTGGTACTTACACAAACACACGTGTGGTACTTACACTAACACAAGTGTGGTACTTACACAAACACAAGTGTGGTACTTACACAAACACACGTGTGGTACTTACACAAACACAAGTGTGGTACTTACACAAACACACATGTGGTACTTACACAAACACACCTTACACAAACACACGTGTGGTACTTACACAAACACAAGTGTGGTACTTACACAAACACACGTGTGGTACTTACACAAACACAAGTGTGGTACTTACACAAACACAAGTGTGGTACTTACACAAACACACGTGTGGTACTTACACAAACACACGTGTGGTACTTACACAAACACACCTTACACAAACACACGTGTGGTACTTACACAAACACAAGTGTGGTACTTACACAAACACACGTGTGGTACTTACACAAACAAGTGTGGTACTTACACGAACACACGTGTGGTACTTACACAAACACACGTGTGGTACTTACACAAACACAAGTGTGGTACTTACACAAACACACGTGTGGTACTTACACAAACACACGTACACAAACACAAGTGTGGTACTTACACAAACACAAGTGTGGTACTTACACACAGGAGCTCTGCTGGCACCGTCCGTGACCTGAACACATATCTGGACAGCCGTCTCCAATGTAGAGGTTATCTAGAGCCCAGGTCTGCTGCTTGTCAAAGGGAGCCTGTTGGAACCAGCGGAACCTTGTGGCAGGAGATCTACAATCATAGGTCATCACTATGAAAAAACCGAATCCATGAAATGAAAAGTCAAGAGCACAATCATTCATCTAAATGCTGATGGTAATAGGGCTGTCCTCAAATAGTCTAAGATTTGACGATTTGATTCAGATAAGTCAGATTGAACAATCAAGTCATCAATCATCATGTTCGGCAGCGCACAATCACAGAGTACTTACAAGCAGACACAGTGTGTAGACAGAAAAGGGAGAACGGATCCATTTTGGCTTAAAAACTAAAGATAAAGGTGAAATTATAACACTGAAACGCCCTCAGGTGCTTTAAGACATGGCTACCTAGCTAGCGGCTAACGTCCATCCGCAGTCTGCAGTGTTTTAGCTACTTGTAAATCACTAATCCTCGCCTCCATGGCAACAAATAAAGTGAGTTTCTTACCAGTATCATCACTGCAGGACGAGGAATAGCTAAACATGCTTCACTACAATAGCTCACTGGCGTCACAATGTAAACAAACGCCATGGGTGGATCTACACCTGACATCCACTGTAATGATACCAAGTACAGGAGCATATCTAGTTGATAGTACTATGAATCCATCGATATTTTTTAGCATCACAGTCTTTTGTCATTTAAAAAAAATGTATATTATGTTTATAAACTCAGGAAATATGTCTCTGGACACATGAGGACTTTGAATATGACCAATGTATGATCCTGTAACTACTTGGTATCGGATCGATACCTAAATTTGTGGTATCATCCAAAACTAATGTAAAGCATCCAAACAACAGAAGAATAAGTGATTATTGCATTTTAACAGAAGTGTAGATAGAACATGTAAAAACGGAAAATAAGCAGATATTAACAGTAAATTAACAAGTGGATTAATAATTATTTTTTACAGCTTGTCCTTCATAATGTTGACAAAATAATAGGTAGATATATGACACAATATGTTACTGCATATGTCAGCAGACTAATTGGGAGCCTCTGTTTGTTTACTTACTACTAAAAGACAAGTTGTCTTGTATGTTCACTATTTTATTTAAGGACAAACTTCTTATCGATTGCAATAAGAAACATATGTTTAATGTTAATTTTTTTTTAGTATAAAGCCAATTGTGCCATTTTTTGTGGTACACTTTATTTAGAAAAGTATCAAAAAGTATTGAAAAGTATCAAAATACATTTTGGTACCGGTACCAAAATATTGGTATCGGGACAACCCTCGTCCAGACAAATAGTTTTTAGAGCGTAAGAGATAACTCATATCTGCTTTCAATTTCGGCTGCCACTCGAGAGCGGTCAGCTGAAAACAGCTGACAGTGTTTTGGCCTTCCAATCTATTTGTCTGCACACAATAATATTTTACTAATAGGGTTGGGAGTATGTTTCTACTGCTGTCAGACAAAGCTTGCCGTGCCATCGCATTGGCTCGCCTCGGAGGTGTAGCGCTCCTTTTGCAAAGGTAATGATCCTTCCGCAGGTTCACATTAAGAAACTTTGTTGACGACTTTTACTTCCTCTATTTAGTCAAGTACGATGTCCTCTTGGTGCTCCGCCAGAGAACCTCAAACTGTGGTTATGTCTTTTTTTGTTTTGCTCACTTTAGTGAATGACTATATTTCTTTTATAAATATAATTAACTTGGAATATTCACGTGTACGTCGTATGTGACATTACTGACACCTAGTCACCAGTCATTATCATGGTTGTTTTTACAAATGATGACAGATGTGAGCAAAAGCATGTATTGTCTTTGTGTGATGATGTAAATGAGGTGTGGTTGTATTGTATATTAAGTATGTGTACATTAAAGGGCATTTTATGACTTTTCTTAATTTAAAAACATGCAATACTATGTTTTTATTGTCATGATTTTATTGCATGATTTTTGTATCCCTTTAATTTAGGTAGCCAGGGACTGCAGATGGAAATTAGCTATTTAGCTATAATCTGGTACAGAACATATCTGTTTTTGAGCTTAATGTTTCTGTGCATTGTCCATTCAAATAAAGACTAAACTAAACTGTTATACACTACTACAGTGTTTTTCAACCACTGTGCCGCGGCACACTAGTGTGCCGTGAGATACAGTCTGGTGCGCCGTGGGAGATTATTTAATTTCACCTATTTGGGTTAAAAATATTTTTTACAAATCAGTAATTATAGTCTGCAAATGATGTGATGTTGTTGAGTGTCTGTGCTGTTTAGAGCTCGGCAGAGTAACCGTGTAATACTCTTCCATATCAGTAGGTGGCAGCAGGTAGCTAATTGCTTTGTAGATGTCGGAAACAGCGGGAGGCAGGGTTCAGGTAAAAAGGTATCTAATGCTTAAACCAAAAATAAACAAAAAGTGAATGCCCTTAAGAAAAGGCAATGAAAGTTAGGGAAGGCTATGCAGAACGAAACTAAAAACTGAACTGGCTACAAAGTAAACAAAAACAGAATGCTGGACGACAGCAAAGACTTACTGTGGAGCAAAGAAGGCGTCCACAATGTACACCCGAACTTGACATGACAATCAACAATGTCTCTACTAAGAAGGATAAAAACAACCAAAATATTCTTGCAATAGGAAAACACCAAAAAAAGAGAAAAATCCACCAAAATAAGAGCGCAAGACAAGAACTAAAACACTACACACAGCAAAACAGCAAAAAAGTCAAAATAAGTCAGGGGGTGATGTGACAGGTGGTGACAGTACACCTACTTTGAGACAAGAGCTATATTGATGCATGCTTGGTTATGGTTTAAAGTCATATCCAACAATTGCCACGACTTTTTACTGTCAACTGAGTTTCATTTTTTAATGATTTCTGCTGGACAGCCCTAGTTGGTATATCGCAGACGCAGAAGGACTCATAAGTGCTGACCTTGCATACAATGGGATATGGAGAGTCACACGGCCCCACTTATTGTACGTGTCAGAAATGAGCAGCCTCTGCAGCGTGTAGGAGGAACAGTCGGGGCTTGTGGGTAAACAGTCTCTCACCACCGGCTGCCATGTCAGACCTAAATCCAGAGAGAACTCCAGCTCCACAGCTATGATGAGATTAGAAAACACCATCATGTATCCTCATGTAAATGATCCTAAGTTGTTCTGTTCAAGTTGCTTACAGTAACAGGAGTTGGTCACTGAGCAGGAAGCGGAAAAGTCAAACTGGATGAAGGCATCGGGACCCAAACTGATGTCAGTGCTGACCGCATAGCGAGTGCTGGACTTTTCGATGAAAGCAAAAGCGGGTCCGTCCGAGCCACAAACCGGCATTCGGGTTCCTCCCGGGTGGAGGAGCCATGAGCGTCCATCGATTGATGAGAAATCATCTTCCAGAGGCCCCCAGCCACTGGCACTACCACCGACCACCACCTGGAGAGAAAATGGTATATTTAGAAGAAAAAGAAAGAGATTTCAATAATGCCAAATGAACTTTTTAATAATGTTTCAACAGTCATACAGTACAGGCCACACCTTCTCATTCAATGTGTTGTCTTTATTTTCATGACTATTTACATTGTAGATTGTCACTATGAATGAACACATGTGGAGTTATGTACTTAACTAAAAAAAAAAAGGTGAAATAACTGAAAACATGTTTTATATTCTAGTTTCTTCACAATAGCCACCCTTTGCTCTGATTACTGCTTTGCACTCTCTTGGCATTCTCTCCATGAGCTTCAAGCACACCTGTGAAGAGAAAACCATTTCAGGTGACGACCTCTTGAAGCTCATGGAGAGAATGCCAAGAGTGTGCAAAGCAGTAATCAGAGCAAAGGGTGGCTATTTTGAAGAAACTAGAATATAAAACATGTTTTCAGTTACTTCACCTTTTGTGTTAAGTACATAACTCCACATGTGTTCATTCATAGTTTTGATGTGACAATCTACAATGTAAATAGTCATGAAAATGCATTAATGGAGGAGAAAGTGTGTCCAAACTTTTGGCCTGTACTGTTTATCTGTTTCTTTATTTTCATGACTATTTACATTGTAGATTGTCACATCAAAACTATGAATGAACACATGTGGAGTTATGTACTTAACAAAAAAAGGTGAAATAACTGAAAACATGTCTTATTTTCTAGTTTCTTCAAAATAATGATAACGATAATGGGTTATACTTGTATAGCGCTTTTCTACCTTCAAGGTACTCAAAGCGCTTTGACACTATTTCCACATTCACCCATTCACACACACATTCAACCATTCACACACACATTCACACACTGATGGCGGGAGCTGCCATGCAAGGTGCTACCAGCACCCATCAGGAGCAAGGGTGAAGTGTCTTGCCCAAGGACACAATGGACGTGACTAGAATGGTAGAAGGTGGGGATTGAACCCCAGTAACCAGCAACCCTCCGATTGCTGACACGGCCACTCTACCAACTTCGCCACGCCGTCCCCATCTTAATGATATTTTTTAATTTTTTTTTAAATAAATGAATAAAAAAAACAGTCATATATATTTAAAATCAAAACTTTATGTTATAGGTGACAAAATATAATATTAGTTATTAGTATCAAAACTTCAGCTTTTTCTCAATACATAACATCTTTTTGTTCTTTTTTGTAAACTTTTTACTGTTTTATTTTTTTCTCGAGTTGCGGTCCGCAAATGGCCACTGGGCCGCACTTTTGACAGTCCTGGGGCCGTACTTATCAAGCTTCTTAGAGTGCCATTTTACACTTAAGTCCTGAGAATTTGCGAAATTTAGTCCTACTCTCAAACTTAAGAATAAAAGCTTTTTATCAACGTTCTTAAGTCTAAGAATCACTCCTACTCTCCACGATATTTAAGAGACCTTCAGAGGTGTCCTAAGTGCTTAGGAGTTGCCAGCAGGGGATGGCACTGAGGCCAGAGAGACGTGCGCGAACGTTCAGGGAACGGAACAATGTTTTTGTTTTTTTTGATGACGAGCAGCTGATCAAACGGTATCGTTTAGACAGAGCGGATATTATTTTTGTCACAGATTTAATACTTTTCGATTCCTTGTTGATTTCTGCATGTGTCTGCAGTGGGCTAGTATATATAGAGCCACCCACACCAGTTTCAAATTAGTTGCCTAATTAATGAATTGGAAAGAAAATGTTATGACAGTAGCGTATGTGTGTGGCCGTGAGGTGAGTGACGTCAGTGAGTGTGTGGGCGAGAGAAGAGAGGGAGCGGTAGCGTGAGTGCCGGCGGGGACTAGTTTGTTTTGTATTATTTTGTAGTTTATTGTCAAAATATACACTCCCATTGTCCACTTAAATATTTCCAAGATATTTCTTTATTCTTAGACAAGGGATTCCCTTCCGTGATTGGTCATTTCTATGGACACAGAAATGACGTCACCTAAAATTCCGTTTACGGCACATAGTAATGTCGTAATTCAGCTCTGAGTGTGACACTTAAGATTCAGTCCTACACTTCGCTGAAAGTGTGAGTAAGACGCTTGATAACTAACTTTTAAGTGCAGCTTTCAGCGAAGAATGTATTTACTCTTAAGTCAACTCTTAGCAGACTTCTTAGAAGTAATTCTAAGAAGCTTGATAAGTACGGCCCCTGCTCTATAGCCTCAAATGTGGGATTTTTAATTATGCAGATGGAAAACATGTGCTACCACGGCAACATCATCACTTGTAAGCAATGCCTTTACGACTGTATTACCAATTGCATTGTAAATGCTACCTGCTCGGAATTTAGAATATCCAAATAATCGCCCTCTGCTGGCTCATATCAACACTTTTTGAGAGAGAAAATGATATTAAAATGTACTTACTTAAATAGCCACCCTTTGCTCTGAATACTTTTTTGCACACTCTTGGCATTCTCTCGATGAGCTTCAAGAGGTAGTCACCAGAAATGGCTTTCACTTTACAGGTGTCATAGTTTTGATGCCTTCAGTGACAATCTACAATGTAAATAGTCATGAAAATAAAGAAAACGCTTTGAAATGAGAAGGTGTCCAAACTTTTGGCCTGTACTGTATGTGTCCCTCGAGCCTGTTTATGACCACCAAACGTGAGAAAAATCTATTAAATAAAATAATTAGTATATCAGTATGTGGAATAAGAGCATGGATTAAGCAAATAAGTCAAACTCAAAGTGTTAAGAAAAATAATCCTAACAAACATATTAAACCTTATTGATAAAAGAGACACACTATCATTCATCACATACTCAGCAAATTATGAAAAACCATCACTTACTAATTGTTTATTCCTGTCTTCTTTTTTTGTTGTTTATTTCTTTTTTTGTGTTACACATTGAGACAGGAAGTGAACATGTGTTAGAAATTGTTTTTGAAACATAAAAGGGTATAGGATTATATACAATCTGCTTCTTCCTACTCCTCTTCAGACATGTTGGAACGTGAAACTGTAAATATTTGATGTGCACACTGTAACTCCTATGTGTCAAAGTCAAGGCCCGCGGGCCATATTAATTATCTATGGCCCCCAGGGACCCCATCAAGTCACAAAAATGGGGTCCCACAGTAAATTTTAGGGGTCCCACTTATTTGTAAGCGTTTTGAAAACAAATGATAAATGTATCGCATTATCCTCTCTCTCACACTATTATGTTAGATCCACTATGGACTGGACTCTCACTACTATGTTAGATCCACTATGGACTGGACTCTCACACTATTATGTTAGATCCACTATGGACTGGACTCTCACACTATTATGTTAGATCCACTATGGACTGGACTCTCACTACTATGTTAGATCCACTATGGACTGGACTCTCACACTATTATGTTAGATCCACTATGGACTGGACTCTCACACTATTATGTTTTAGATCCACTATGGACTGGACTCTCACTATTATGTTAGATCCACTATGGACTGGACTCTCACACTAATATGTTAGATCCACTATGGACTGGACTCTCACACTATTATGTTAGATCCACTATGGACTGGACTCTCACACTATTATGTTAGATCCACTGTGGACTGGACTCTCACACTATTATGTTAGATCCACTATGGACTGGACTCTCACACTATTATGTTAGATCCACTATGGACTGGACTCTCACACTATTATGTTAGATCCACTATGGACTGGACTCTCACACTATTATGTTAGATCCACTATGGACTGGACTCTCACACTAATATGTTAGATCCACTATGGACTGGACTCTCACACTATTATGTTAGATCCACTATGGACTGGACTCTCACACTATTATGCTAGATCCACTCGACGTCAATTGCACCGGTCGCCCAGGGGGTGGGGGGTCCCCACATCTGCGGTCCCTTCCAAGGTTTCTCATTGTCATCTCATTGGGTTGAGTTTTTCCTTGCCCTGATGTGGGATCTGAGCCAAGGATGTCGTTGTGGCTTGTGCAGCCCTTTGAGACACTCGTGATTTAGGGCTATATAAATAAACATTGATTGATTGATTGCTGTAACTGTATGCATCGAAATAAACTTATACCTTGAAGTTGGAATAATAATACATACATACATACATACTGAAGCAGAATGGGGCCTATAGCGCCAGTTAAAGACGTTAAAATCAATTCTAAATGGCAGACATTTCCATCCATTTTCTACCGCTTATCCCTTTCGGGGTCGCGGGGGGTGCTGGAGACTATCTCAGTGTGTTTTGCAATGCAAGGGTTTCAAGGTATGAACTGTGTCAGAGAACCAATTCAACTCTTATCCCAAAGTACCACTGTATATGTAAAAAGAGGCAAATATAGTGCATTTTAGTGCGTATTGGAGTCACACACTCTTGTCAGTGATGGATGTGGACAAACACATACAATTACAGTTAGAGCTCTAAAACAAAATGGCTTGTTTCCAGTCAGGCATTTAAACGGTAAATTCCAGCATCACGACTAGATTTTGAGCAACACTGAATAATATTGTGGAACATCTGAGGCTTACTTAAATTGATTGAAAACTCTTACAATATGGGAGCTTTAGTGCATCAAGTATACACTAGGGTGGGAAAAAAGGTGGTGCATAAGCCACTGTTTGTTCCTCTCCTGCTTCATCGTACCTGGTCAATCACCCACGGACTGTAAAACTGTCCGTTCTCAGAAGGCTGCCACCAGCGGAGGCGAGTCGAAGAAGTGCGAGCGCGCAGTGGGATCTCCAGGGCTACCAGGCGAGCTTGGTTACTGCTGTTGCTGAAGAGGAATTCCTGGAGGAGACCCCATGTCAGACCTCCGTTCAGAGAGTACTGCAGCAAAACCGGCTGGGAGCGAGGGTCCGGTGCTGCCTTGCCGCAGCCAAGGCGCAGGAAGAATTGAACAAACCTGCCGTTGACAGAAGTAACGCATCAGTTTCCGAGCCACACATTGGTGACATTGTCAAGGAGTGAATCGTGTTAATCTAACCGCACCTGGCATTAGACAAGTCCAGGTCACTAGTGACCAACATGCGCAGCCCATCCTCACTGAAGAACAGGTGGTTCCCACTGGACATGATGCCACATTTTCTGGATGGTTTACCACCACTCAGCTGTCTAAAAAGGTCAACATCCACTGCTCCTCCTGAATCCAATTAAAAACACAACATTACACCAGCAACTCAAACATAACGTTGAAACAACATGCTTTTAACTAATGTTGGGTTCTGATGTTGATTTGACCTTTGAAATTTGCTCATTTCCCAACTTGCCAACCTTGAGACCTCCGAATTCGGGAGATGGGGATATATATATATATATATATATATATATATATATATATATATATATATATATATATATATATATATATATATATATATATATATATATATATATATATATATATATATATATATATATACACTACCGTTCAAAAGTTTGGGGTCACATGTAAATGTCCTTATTTTTGAAGGAAAAGCACTGTACTTTTCAATGAAGATAACTTTAAACTAGTCTTAACTTGAAAGAAATACACTCTATACATTGCTAATGTGCTAAATGACTATTCTAGCTGCAAATGTCTGCTTTTTGGTGCAATATCTACATAGGTGTATAGAGGCCCATTTCCAGCAACTATCACTCCAGTGTTCTAATGGTACAATGTGTTTGCTCATTGGCTCAGAAGGCTAATTGATGATTAGAAAACCCTTGTGCAATCATGTTCACACATCTGAAAACACTTTAGCTCGTTACAGAAGCTACAAAACTGACCTTCCTTTGAGCAGATTGAGTTTCTGGAGCATCACATTTGTGGGCTCAATTAAACGCTCAAATTGGCCAGAAAAAGAGAACTTTCATCTGAAACTCGACAGTCTATTCTTGTTCTTAGAAATGAAGGCTATTCCACTAAGTTGTTTGGGTGACCCCAAACTTTTGAACGGTAGTGTATATATATACCTGTATATATATATATAGACTTAGACAAACTTTAATGATCCACAAGGGAAATTGTTCAACACAGTAGCTCAGTTACAATGATGGAAAGTGTAAGGATGGAAAGGACAATGCAGGTATAAATAGACTAATATAGCTATAAAAAAATCTAACATATATACGAATATATACATATGTGTACAGAATAATTTATATACAGATATATTATATTATTTCTATAACATATTTACAATGTAAACCAATGACCATGTACAATATTACAGTATATACAGTATATATATGCAGCAGCATAAAATAGAGAGTAGGTCCAGCAGGAAATAGAAAATAGACATTATAAACATTATAAATAAATATATATGCACAGGTATATATATAAAATCCGTTCATGAATGAGTATATCCGTTCGGCCACCGTATTCAATGGAGAAGTCTGATCTACAAGATTTGCAGGCAGCATACCCCTTCCCATTCGAGCTGTCCTGGATGAAGTGAAATTATTTTTTCCAATCATTTTGAAACTTGCAAGCGCATACTTGCCAACCCTCCCGAATTTTCCGGGAGACTCCCGAATTTCAGTGTCTCTCCCAAAAATCTCCCGGGACAACCATTCTCCCGATTTCCAGCCGGACTTAAGGCACGCCCCCTCCAGGTCCGTGCGGACCTGAGTGAGGACAGCCTGTCGTCACGTCCGCTTGGCCAACCAAAAAGTAACCACAGAACAATAGTGTTCTGTGGTTACTTTTTGGTTGGCCAACGGTTGTATTGCGCACCCTGACGGCAAGCGTGGGAGTCGGTTCTGAAGTACGAAGTAAAGAGAAGTAACTTTGTCACCTCGCCTGGTTATTGACTCCAATCCAACCCAGAATATTACACTGCCCATAGCTATGCTCCTTCAAAGGCTGTGCTACTGGCTGCAAAGCATTGCACTTTCAAATACAACAATGAGTAGAGAGGAGTGTTATGTGTAAATATATACAGTATGTGTAAATAAATGAACACTGAAATTCAAGTATTTATTTTATTTATATGTACACTACCGTTCAAAAGTTTGGGGTCACCCAAACAATTTAGTGGAATAGCCTTCATTTCTAAGAACAAGAATAGACTGTCGAGTTTCAGATGAAAGTTCTCTTTTTCTGGCCATTTTGAGCGTTTAATTGACCCCACAAATGTGATGCTCCAGAAACTCAATCTGCTCAAAGGAAGGTCCGTTTTGTAGCTTCTGTAAGGAGCTAAAGTGTTTTCAGATGTGTGAACATGATTGCACAAGGGTTTTCTAATCATCAATTAGCCTTCTGAGCCAATGAGCAAACACATTGTACCATTAGAACACTGGAGTGATAGTTTCTGGAAATGGGCCTCTATACACCTATGTAGATATTGCACCAAAAAGCAGACATTTGCAGCTAGAATAGTCATTTACCACATTAGCAATGTATAGAGTGTATTTCTTTCAAGTTAAGACTAGTTTAAAGTTATCTTCATTGAAAAGTACAGTGCTTTTCCTTCAAAAATAAGGACATTTCAATGTGACCCCAAACTTTTGAACGGTAGTGTATACATGTGTATACATATATATATATATATATATATATATATATATATATATATATATATATATATATATATATATATATATATATATATATATATATATATATATAAGAAATACTTGAATTTAAGTGAATTCTAGCTATAAATATACTCGTCCCCCCTTAACCCCGCCCCCTGGCCCCGCCCACGCCCACCTCAACCTCCCCCCCGGCCCTCCAAATCTCCTGAATTTGGAGGTCTCAAGGTTGGCAAGTATGCAAGCGTACGTCTTCTTTTTACTCGTCGTCGCCAGGTCTATTCTTCGTTCTTCTGCTTCGTCTCTGTTATGTTTTTGGACATTACTACTCGCCGTAGTTTTGAAGCAATGCATGATGGGAATCCGGATGTCGTGTGTCAGTGTATTAACGTGCCGGCTGGAATAAACACACGCTGAGAAATAGCTCCGTGCCTGCCTACTTTATGGGTTATAGATACACCTATGGATAACGGAGACATACAGGATATAATAGTCTCCTTTTCAGGTGAGAGAGGACGCTAAAGGCAGTGCCTTTAAGGCACGCCCCCAATATTGTTGTCCGTGTGGAAATCAGGATAAATTCGGGAGAATGGTTGCCCCAGGAGATTTTAGGGAGGGGCACTGAAATTCGGGAGTCTCTCGGGAAAATCGAGGGTTGGCAAGTATGATCTAACATTAGACATCAACGTTGTTTCAATTTACAAATAAAACCATTTTGCAGCGTTGTTTCAAAGTCAGTTTTAAAAAGTCATGTATGGATAATCAACGTTGTATCAATGTCTTGTGCCTGCTGGGAACACTTTTTCAGTGTTTATTTCCCTGTTTTGGTGTTATTTCTGTTCCAGCGCTCTTTTTTCTAGTTTCCACTTCCTGTGTGCCTTCCTTGTCTGCCACCGAGCGCTGGCTCTCACGCCCGCCCCGAATTGGCAATCAGGACACACCTGTCCCTGGTTGTCAATCAGAGTGTTTCTTTATATGCCAGTGCTGTCCTTCCCTGGTGTGTGCTTTTTGTGCAGTCCATAGCTGCACTCATTTTTGCTTTGAGCTAAACCAATTATCATATCACATGCACACCCCCAAATACAGATCAGCAGGTACCAGAAGGTATGAAAAGTTGCTTTTGCATAATACTGCCAAACAAAACGCCAGATAATATGTCTTACCTTATACACACACCCTAATACTCGTATGTTGAAGCACAGTACAATCCACCATTTTAGTTTTCCTGAGGGAACTCTCCTGAAGGAATCAATAAAGTACTATCTATCAAGCGGTGCGGCTTCATAGCTTACCAAAGTCGTACTAAAACGTTTTTGATAGATTTTTGAGCGGAGTGTGTAATGTTCTGTATTTTCAATGGAACCTTTAAAATGTTGGTGTTGTTTACTTGAGTCATATTGCAGTCTACACATATCTCTTATGTGTGACTGCCATCATATTGCAGTCTACACGTATCCCTTATGTGTGACTGCCATCTACTTGTTGCCACATAATGCGGTAGAGAAAAAGAAGAAGCTTATGACTACGGTGTCGTCACGGACTACAAAGGCGGACCCGCGCACATTTTCAGGACTTATGCAGATCCCAAATACACATCAGCAGGTACCAGAAGGTAAGAAAAGTTGGTTTTGCATAATATTGCAAAACAAAATGCCAGATAATGTCTGCTAATAGGTGCCATTTTGCGGTCCTTATACACACACCATAATAATACTCGTATGTTTAATGCGCTGACAATCCATCAAGCGGTGTGGCTTCATAGCTTACCGAAGTTGTACTAAAAACATTTTTGACAGATTTTTGAGCGCCGTGTGTAATGTTCTATATTCTCAATGGAACATTTAAAGTTTTGGTGTTTACTGGCGTCATCTTGCAGTCTACACGTATCTCTTATGTGTGACTGCCATCTACTTGTCACACTTATCATTACACCATGTACCAAATAAAATAGCTTTGAGGTGGGTAAGCACAACCAAAATTATTCCGTACATTAGGCCATACTTGCCAACCTTGAGACCTCTAATATTGGGAGGTGGGGGGTAGGGGGGGGGCTTGGTCGGGGGCGGGGGGCGTGGTTATTTACAGCTAGAATTCACCAACTCGAGTATTTCATATACATTTCATATATATATATATATATATATATATATATATATATATATATATATATATATATATATATATATATATATATATATATATATATGAAATACTTGACTTTCAGTGAATTCTAGCTATATATATATATATATATATTATTTACATATAAAAGAAATACTTGAATTTCAGTGTTCCAGTGGCTATCCATTAGATGGCAGTATTGTCCTGTTTAACTTCTACGTTCAACTTGCAAGCGTATTTCTTCATCTTGCCCGTCGAAGGCGTCGCCATGTCTCTAATTTCCTCGTTCTTCTGCTTCCTCTCCTTGTTGTGTGCGCAGTTGTGCACTCTACTCTCTAAAAGCCCTAGATGTTATGACGTCATTGGGCAGGCAAGCTGTTTATATTGTGGGAAAGCGGACGTGAGAACAGGCTGTCCCCACTCAGTCTCAGGTCCGCATTGAGCTGGAGGGGGCGTGGCCTCCAGCTCCGGCTGAATACCGGGAGTTTGTCGGGAGAAAATCTCTGCCGGGAGGTTGTCGGGAGAGGCGCTGAATACCGGGATTCTCCCGCTAAAAACGGGAGGGTTGGCAAGTATGCATTAGGCGCACCGGGTTATAAGGCGCACTGTTGAGTTTTGGGAAAATGAAAGGATTTTTAAGTGCGCCTTATAGTCCAAAAAATACGGTATTTTAAAGTGTCAAGGTGACTATGTGGGTGTTGTTTCATTTCTAAAGGACTCTTATAATGTTAAAAACATATTTAGAGGGTCGTTGTCGTAGAATTTCTGACCTTTTGACCTATATTTCTTGTCTTTTAAGAATGTCCGCTCATTTTCAATTCTCTTGTATTTTGTGCCATTGAATGGACCAGTTGTGGGACAAAAGTGAATATTAAGTCGTGCCAACCTGTCTACAGAATGTGTTGACTGTCTAAAGGATTCGAGTTGTTATGGAACAGATAGGGAAAACAACAAGACATTGACGCATTTAGATAAACAATGACGCACAAGAGACATATAAAAAATGGCAGAAGACCGGAACTCGACAGTGATTTTGGCTTGTGTGTGTCTTGTTTGCTCCGGAGTAACATGTGGTCTGTCTGCACGGCCAACTTAATTCAACCTGCACTTCTGATAATGGGTAAATAAATTTGTTGTACTAAACTACTTTTGTTGCCTGTTTAAGCTTCGGACAATCCACTACATCGTAAACATGTTTTTTTATGCTGTAGCTCTGGAAATATTCCATAGATAATAAAACATTTCTACCTTAAGGAAGTTCAGTTACCACTGTCAGGCCCGGAACCAATTAAAAAGGAATAATTTTGAGCACAATCATAGGAAAATAGTGTTAAAAAAAAAAATAAATTGTCGCCCGATCTACTTAAGTATGTCTGGTCATTGTCACATGTAAATGTGCAAGCAAAGGCTGTTTTCATTTTTTAGTCATGTGGACAAACCGCTATTGTCGGTGGGCGTCGCCTTAAACGGGTTCCACTGTAGTCATGGTGTACCTTCAAAGTCTTCTTTGAGGAAGTCAGGGTTGGGGGTGTCCGGCACAGAGCAGTCACTTCCAGAGTAGGCAGGGTCACACACACAGTGGGTGCCCCCCACACAGGCTCCATGGCCACTGCACATGTCTTGACACTGAGGGCCGATATAAACGTTGTCCAGCGCCCATGTTGGAGGGGCGGATCCAGTTGAGAAGAAGCCCTGATACCAACGGAACCTCACAGACCTGTAGGGTCAAAATGTTGATGGCAGGAACGGATCAGAGTGACGGAGAAATGTCGCGCTCACCCGCAGAGACGCAGCTTGCCAAAGTGTATGACCTCTCTCCTCCAGCCCTGCGTGGTGCCAGGGAAGTAGACACTGGCAGGGTGGAGCTCGGTGGAGCAGAGAGAAGATGGGTGCGACCCACCGGCACACAATGGCACCAGTAGGTGCCACGTGGCACCAAAGTCCCGCGAGAACTCGAGGCGCACCGGGTAGGCCGAGGAGCTTTCAGCGGTGCAGCCGACATTTATCTGCGGAGAAAACAATGATTGATGTCCTCAATGAGGGTTGTGATTGTTACTGGGGGAGAGAAGACGTCAAGGATGTGTTTGGGTACCTCAAACTGGATGATGGTGTTCTCATTGACGTCAATGTCCCTGGTGGTGATGGAGTGCTCCCCCAGCTCGCTGGAGACAAACACCATGGCTGACTCATCCTCCTCTCTGCAACAAAAACAACAAGATTAGTCAAGGTTGCAAACATCCGTTTACAAGATGAAATCATCACCACGGGGATCACTAATTACAAACTAAATATGCAAAACAAGACTTTGTCTTTGAAAAGAGTCAAAGTTAAAGGCCTACTGAAAGCCACTACTACCGACCACGCAGTCTGATAGTTTATATATCAATGATGAAATCTTAACATTGCAACACATGCCAATACGGCCGGGTTAACTTATAAAGTGACATTTTAAATTTTCCCGGGAAATATCCGGCTGAAACGTCGCGGTATGATGACGTATGCGCGTGACGTAGTCAGTTAAACGGAAGTTATGGTACCCCGTAGAATCCTATACAAAAAGCTCTGTTTTCATTTCATAATTCCACAGTATTCTGGACATCTTTTGCAATTTGTTTAATGAACAATGAAAGCTGCAAAGAAGACAGTTGTAGGTGGGATCGGTGTATTAGCAGCGGACTACAGCAACACAACCAGGAGGACTTTGTTGGAGAGCAGACGCGCTAGCCGGCGACCTCACCTTGACTTCCTACGTCTCTGGGCCGCCAAACGCATCGGGTGAAGTCCTTTGTCCTTCCGCCGATCGCTGGAACGCAGGTGAGCACGGGTGTTGATGAGCAGATGAAGGCTGGCTGGCGTAGGTGGAGAGCTAATGATTTTAGCATAGCTCTGTGCGGTCCCGTTGCTAAGTAGGCTTCAATGGCGTCGTTAGCACAGCATTGTTAACCTTCGCCAGGCTGGAAAGCATTAACCGTGTATTTACATGTCCACGGTTTAATAGTATTGTAGATTTTCTATCTATCCTTCCAGTCAGGGGTTTATTTTTTTTGTTTCTATATGCAGTTAAAGCACGATGCTATCACGTTAGCTCGTAGCTAAAGCGTTTCGCCGATGTATTGTCGTGGAGATAAAAGTCACTGTGAATGTCCTTTTCGCGTTCTCGACTCTCATTTTCAAGAGGATATAGTATCCCAGGTGGTTTAAAATACAAATCCGTGATCCACAATAGAAAAAGGAGAGAGTGTGGAATCCAATGAGCCAGCTTGTACCTAAGTTACGGTCAGAGCGAAAAAAAATATGTATTTCACTGCATTCTAGTCCGTCACTCTAACGTTCCTCGTCCACGAATCTTTCATCCTCGCTCAAATTAATTGGGTAATGGTCCGAATAGCTCTAGCTGCGTTGAAAACAATAGGAAAATATGAGGGAGTGAACAACTGACAACGTCACGCTACTTCCGGTAGGGGCAAGGCTTTTTTTTTTTATCAGAGACCAAAAGTTGCGAACTTTATCGACGTTGTTCTATACTAAATCCTTTCAGTTAAAATATGGTAATATCGCGAAATGATCAAGTATGACACATAGAATGGATCTGCTATCCCCGTTTAAGTAAAAAAATTTCATTTCAGTAGGCCTTTAAACTGCGTTCTTACAAGCCGGTCTTCTGGTAGGGGCAGTACAGGCCCGTGTTGCCCGCCGGGTAGAAGAGCCAGTTGGACTCATTGGGCCCCTCGTCAAAGCTGTCGACGACCACCGGGGGGTTGTGTAAGGAGCTGCCATCGATGATGAGGTCATCAATCACCCACACCTCTTCCTTCTTACCTGATGCACACAAACATGCCTCCGTTACAACACATCACCAATTAGGCTTTAAAATGGTCGCTTTTGAAGTTCTGGGTTTTTTGTGATTCTGCGTAGGACCCCTGGCTAAGTCAGGGGCCTAAGCAGAATTCAATTTGGATCCCCCTATTCAACAGTTTTTAAACTTTCCAACCGTTGTGCAAGTTTAAGATTGACTGTACACACTTAGTCTCAGGATCCAAAAAAGTATAATAAGTCAGCAATATATTAATATTTAATTTTACTTTCAACGCTTGAAATATTTTAGTACCCTCAGATCTAACCATTGATATAACATTTTATTATTTTTTATGGTTTTTTTTTATGTTGTTTGGCCGTTTCATCAAAAATAACAGTTTTTTATAATTGTAAAATGCTATCACTTTTACTATCATATTTGCTGATGTTGCTCTATTGTTGTTGTTGTGTTTGCTGTTGTTGTTTTTGTCTCTCTGTCTTATCCCCCTCTTGTCCCCACAACTTCCCCCTCTGTCTTCCTTTTTTTCTCTTTCTATCCCCTCCTGCACCAAATGATAATATAAATACATTTAATAAAGTCAAATACAAATAAGGCAACAAGAGAAGTATCCCACACTTCTCTTTTGTAAAGTAAATGTGAACAGCCGATACAGGCATCTACATCTACTATATGAGTTGCCTGAGAAGCTGGACAGGACGGAAAAAAATAAAATAAGTAAAATGCAAAATATCCAATATTTGTAAAAATTAGTTGCAGAGTGGAATATTTGAGTTTGGGTCATTACAGCCTGAATTGGTCAATAATTCATGACAACATTGATTTTGATACAGTCGACACGCAAACAAAAACACATTTTTACAGGGTCTACTGAGCTAGAATGAGAGAGAAAGTGGGCAGGACTTGGTTGAGTTTGAGTTTACACAAGTCTTTCATAAATATCTGCCATGTTATGTACAGTACAGGCCAAAAGTTTGGACACACCTTCAATGCGTTTTCTTTATTTTCATGACTATTTACATTGTAGATTGTCACTGAAGGCATCACAACTATGAATGAACACATGTGGAGTTATGTACTTAATTAACAAAAAAAGGTGAAATAACTGAAAACATGTTTTATATTCTAGTTTCTTTGCTCCGATTACTGCTTTGCACACTGTTGGCATTCTCTTGATGAGCTTCAAGAGGTAGTCCCCTGAAATGGTTTTCACTTCACAGGTGTGCTTGAAGCTCATCGAGAGAATGTCAAGAGTGTGCAAAACAGTAATCGGAGCAAAGGGTGGCTATTTTGAAGAAACTAGAATATATATATATATATATATATATATATATATATATATATATATATATATATATATATATATATATATATATATGTTTTCAGTTATTTCACTTTTTTATGTTAAGTACATAACCCCACGTGTTCATTCATAGTTTTGATGCCTTCAGTGACAATCTACAATGTAAATAGTCATGAAAATAAAGAAAACGCATTGAATGAGAAGGTGTGTCCAAACTTTTGCCTCACTGTACATTACTGTCCAATATGATTTTTTTTTTATTTCAGCAGCTTGATGGCAGTTTAGACATACCAAGCTCTGAAAATCATGCTCATAGTTTTCCGGCGGCATTTGGTGGTCAAGGACCACAATCATACCTCAATATTATTTTTTTTTGTTTTCAATAGACCAAAATGAGACTAATTCATTGGGAAAAGCAGAGTAACATACTACAATTACAGTCAGTTAAAAATTGCACTCATGATGGGCGTCACTGGAGCCGGAGAAGCTCTTTGGAGAAAAAGTGTATACTTTATCTTTATATCCTAGTCCAGGGGTCACCAACCTTTTTGAAACTAAGAGCTACTTCTTGGGTACTAATTAATGCGAAGGGCTACCAGTTTGATACACACTTAAATAAATTGCCAGAAATAGCCAATTTACTCAATTTACCTTTAACTCTATGTTATTATTAATAATTAATGATATTTACACTTAATTGAACGGTTTAAAAGAGGAGAAAACACAAAAAAAAAAAGACAATTAAATTTTGAAACATAGTTTATCTTCAATTTCGACTCTTTAAAAATCTAAATTCAACCGAAAAAAAGAAAAGAAAAACTAGCTAATTCGAATCTTTTTGAAAAAATTAAAAAAAGAATTTATGGAACATCATTAGTAATTTTTCCTGATTAAGATTAATTTTAGAATTTTGATGACATGTTTTAAATAGGTTAAAATCCAATCTGCACTTTGTTAGAATATATAACAAATTGGACCAAGCTATATTTCTAACAAAGACAAATCATTATTTCTTCTAGATTTTCCAGAATAAAAATTTTAAAAGAAATTCAAAAGACTTTGAAATAAGATTAAAATTTGATTCTACAGATTTTCTAGATTTGCCAGAATAATTTTTTTGAATTTTAATCATAATAAGTTTGAAGAAATATTTCACAAATATTCTTCGTTGAAAAAACAGGAGCTAAAATGAAGAATTAAATTAAAATGTATTTATTATTCTTTACAATAAAAAAAAAAAATTACTTGAACATTGTCAGAATTGTCAGGAAAGAAGAGGAAGGAATTTAAAAGGTAAAAAGGTATATGTGTTTAAAAATCCTAAAATCATTTTTAAGGTTGTATTTTTTCTCTAAAATTGTCTTTCTGAAAGTTATAAGAAGCAAAGTAAAAAAAATAATGAATTTATTTAAACAAGTGAAGACCAAGTCTTTAAATTATTTTCTTGGATTTCTTGAGTTTTGTCTCTTAGAATTAAAAATGTCGGGCAAAGCGAGACCAGCTTGCTAGTAAATAAATACAATTTAAAAAATTGAGGCAACTCACTGGTAAGTGCTGCTATTTGAGCTATTTTTAGAACAGGCCAGCGGGCTACTCATCTGGTCCTTACGGGCTACCTGGTGCCCGTGGGCACCGTGTTGGTGACCCCTGTCCTAGTCTAACAATGTTTTAATGAAAAACACATGCCCAAGCAAAAGGTTAATCAAACTTGAATTTAAGTAATAAAAAATATTGTACTTGTAAACTTTTGTACAATAAAATTACATACGTTTTTACAAACCTTTTCTTATATGGATAATTTTCCATTATAATTTAACCGTGACAAGAGCTATGACTTAATTTGTGTTACATTAAATATAGAGCGCCCTGTAATTCATGAATTGATATTTTACAAGCACTTCTTCATGCAAAACGGGGCACCCTACAGATCGCGGTTATCTGTGTTTTGTATACTCATTAAGGAAAACCACCTCGCTAGTTTTGGTGAGTTGTCCCTATCAAATGGACTCAAATAAATAAATAAACAAAGAACTATTTACCACTGTTGTACGGCTGCCATAGTCTGAAGCGGGTGGCGTTGGTCTGAGCGCTGGCAGGCAGTGGCAGGTGGAGGAACAGAGTGTCCGTGGAAGCCGGGAAGTAAAACTCATCCAAAAGTAGCCAGCTGATTCCCCCGTTCACGGAATACTGCAGCAGCACTGAGTGGGAGCGCTCAGGCACACCTAGAAAATCCAACAGCAACATCAATCAATTAATGTTTACTTATGTAGCCCTAAATCACGAGTGTCTCAAAGGGCTGCACAAGCCACGACGACATCCTCGGCTCGGATCCCACATCAGGGCAAGAAAAAAACTCAACCCAATGGGGTAACATGACAATTAACATGAAACACATTCATAGTTAAAGGACTCTAGATGTCTGAAATTTAACTAACAAGTTCTCTTTATGTATTTTTTGCTCCTGTAAGTCATTTTTCAAAGTGTCAATTAGTTTTTAAGGAATTGGTAAATAATTAACTGTACTTGGAACGCCCATTTTTCATCACCAGACTCGATATGTCACCCCCCCCCCCCTTGGTGCGACGTTAGCTACAGAACTGAAGCCCAGTTCCCCGCATAGACAATGTGGATGAAGGCATGTAAACCTGGTCCATGAGTACGTTAAACCGATATGGTTAACATTATGTGCAAAAAATAAATAAATACCGTATTTTCCAGACTATAATTTTTTTAAAACTCAACAGTGCGCCTAATGTAAGGAATACATTTGGTTGACCTTACCCACCTTGAAGCTATTTTATTTGATACATGTTGTAATGATAGGTGTGACCAGTAGATGGCAGTCACACATAAGAGATACATGTAGACTGCAATATGACTCAAGTAAACCACACCAACATTTTATATGTTCCATTGAAAATATAGAACAAATACAAATAGGGCAACAAGAGAAGTATCCCACACTTCTCTTTTGTAAAGTAAATTTGTATGCTCATCTAAATCAACAATATGACTTGCCTGAGTAGCTGAACAGGACAAAAATAAATAAATAAAGAAATAACTAAAGAAAGAAAATATAGAACACTACACACGGCGCTCAAAAATCTATCAACATGTTTTAGTAGGACTTTGGTAAGCTATGAAGCCGCACCGCTTGATGGATTGTACTGTGCTTCAACATACAAGTATTATTATGGTGTGTGTATAAGGTAAGACATTATCTGGTGTTTTGTTTCACAATATTATGCAAAACCAACTTTTCTTAACTTCTGGTACCTGCTGATCTGTATTTGGGATCTGCATAAATCCTGAAAAATTGCGCGAATCCGCCTTTGTAGTCCGTGACGACACCGTAGTCGATAAGCTTCTTCTTTTTCTCTATCTTCTTGTTATGTGACATTCATCCTCCACTGTTGCCATTTCTAATATTAAGTAATGTAAAGTTCTTACTTATATCTGTCAGTAATTTTTTATTATTATTTTTTGTCATAAAGAAATACAATCATGTGTGCTTACGGACTGTATCCCTGCAGACTGTATTGATATATAATGTATATATTGTGTTCTTTATGTTGATTTAATTGAAAAAAAAAAAAAAAAAAAAAAAAAAAATTATTTTTTTTTAATTTCTTGCTCGGCCCGGTACCAATCGGTGGGGACCACTGATGTAGACCACAAGGAAGTGTTTTACATTTAGAAAAAAATAAAAATGATAATATGACTCCTTTAATGCGCCCTATAATCCGGTGCGCCTTATACATGAAAAAAGTTAAAAAATAGACCATTCATCGGCAGTGCGCCTTGTAATCCGGTGTGCTCTATGGTCCGGAAAATACGGTAAATATGATAATATATCTACACCATAGCCTGTGTTTCTTTATCTTCACAGTCTGCCTGTCATGGGTATTTTCTCAAGATTATTATGACATTTTTAACATCTTCATTCTTTTTCTTTTTTTTTTCAACCTTGCATGCCCCTTTGTGTTCCTACCCTTGTAAAGCTGTTGAAATATGAAATGTGAATTTCTATTGAAGACAAAGAAAGTCTCGACCAAGTTTTAGTTTTCCTCTGCGTTTGTCTTAGTTTCCTGTCTTTAGTTCCTGTCAGTGCTTTTATTTTGTCTTCATTTCCTGATTGTCTCCCTAAGTGCTTTGTCCCCTCAGCTGTGGCTGATTGGCACGTGGCCACACCTGGTGCCAGTCAGCCAGCTGCCTATTTAAACCTGTCCTGCCCTCCAGTCACTGCTGGATTATTGTCATTTATACTTGTTGTTGTAGCTCTGTCTCCTTCTGTCCACTCGGTTCCTATCATAGTTCATCCTGCTCGTTTCTTGCCACGTGAGTTTTGTTTGTGTCACAGTAAGTGTTTTTGTTTCTTGTCCATAGTGTAGCTTTTGTGCTAGTTTTAGTTCATAGCCTAGTTTGTTCTCCGCCAATGTGCGCGCCTTTTGTTTGTTCCCTTTTGTTTGTTTTTGCTATAGTGTTTTATTAAATCATGTTTTCCCGTTCAACGCCTGCTGTCTCTGCATCTTGGGGTTCGTCACCAACAAACTTTGACAGGAGCAGTCAAAACGTGAAAGGGGCATCATGGAGATCCAACCAAAACACATACTACACAATATGAAATTGCCTTCAGTCTTCTGTAGGTGGCGTCGGCAGGCCGATACAGGACCGCTCACATTTTGGAGCTAAAAATGGGTGTTCTGGGTAACTGGGTATAACACGTGGCACACTGACAAAGCTTGACCTATTGTTGCTATAACAATCTACAAGGTTAATATAGGTTGCTTCTCTTTCTTCCCCTCCATTTTTCTGCATTCTTTTGTATCTCAAGTTATCATTACGTATATGTATTGTTGCATTTGAACAATTGTATTGTTGATAATAGAGGTAAATTATTGGTATTGTTCATTATCAATAGCACTATTTCTGTTGGTATTTGTAATGCTCCATATGTAGTGTAATAATGCTCATTGTCATTTCTGTATTATTATTTATTTCACTAACTGCTTCTTTGCTATCACTTTTACCATCATATTTGTACATGTCATATTTGCTGATGTTGCTCTATTGTTGTTGCTGTTGTTGTTTGTCTCTCTGTCTTATCCCCCTCTTGTCCCCACAATTCCCCCTCTGTCTTCCTTTTTTTCTCTTTCTATCCCCTCCTGCTCCGGCCCGGCTGCACCAAATGATAATATAAAAGCATTTAATAAAGTCAAATACAAATAAGGCAACAAGAGAAGTATCCTACACTTCTCTTTTGTAAAGTCAATCTGAACAGCCGATACGGGCATCTACATCAACTATATGATTTGCCTGAGAAGCTGGGCAGGACAAAAAAATAAATAAATAAAATAAACAAATAAATAAAAAATGGGCGTTCCAAATGTGCTGAAAGTTGTTAGAAAACAAGCCAAAAATCACTACTGCGTCTATTTAAGGGTTATTTTATCTGTAGACATAATTTTTAGGTCAATAACTGCAAAATACACTACCGTTCAAAAGTTTGGGGTCACCCAAACAATTTAGTGGAATAGCCTTCATTTCTAAGAACAAGAATAGACTGTCGAGTTTCAGATGAAAGTTGTCT